>NC_135087.1:12483970-12786323 GCF_051107435.1 Chaetodon auriga | reverse complement strand
ATACATGTTTATTTCCTTGCAACAATACTAGATAGTGTATAGACTGCACGGCCACATCATGTCGTTCTTAAGGGAGAAGCCTTTAAAGCTCGCTTGACAGATGGATTTCAGCAACAACTCCCACGATTACAACTACCCTCCCTCTGTTCATGATCCATCATCAGTTCACAGCACCAATATCACATCAGAGGCATCAAAACACAATTTATGCATGAGTCTAACATCGAGACATTTTGAAAAATGGGCAAAATTAAGACAATAGTGGGTCCTGATACAGATGCTGATGGCTGGAAAATGGTTACACAATCAATATCCTCCATCTACGGACAAACAGGAACTTCAAACAGGAAACACATTTGTCAGTAACACAAGCAAATGTGAGCGCTAAGTTCCTCAAATGCATTCAAACATGGCACTGAGTCTGAACCCAACAATTCACTCCAGATAAAATCAAAACAGCTCTGACACAGACGCAAACATTCATCCTTAACCTCGCGCAAATGCCATCTTCCTCCATATATATCAAGATTAAGAAAGACAAAAAACTATAATTCTCCTTTCCAGTGGAAAATAATAATCAATTTCATCGCTGATGAGCCAGGCTGGAGGATACGACGGTTTGAAAAGTTCACTGCCTCTACATTCGAGGAGACGCTCCTATTCTGGATGCAAAACCATTTGACATAACTACAGACATCTTGTTTCCTACATATCTAAATAAGTTAAACAGACTCTCTAATCACACAACAGACACTTCTCTCCACTTCAGAGACCCGACGGACCACCAGAGTCTCACTGGGAAAAGGAAAGGGAGGGGACGAGGGGGGTGGCTGGATCTCTGTGATGGATCTTCTTACAAAAACAGGCCCTATTTCTGGAGCAGTTTGGGCCAGAGGGATGGAGTGCCTCCAGCTTGACGCTGCTGACGGTTTCAGTTCTCTTCAAGCAGTCAGAAATAAAGCGGCCGTCTCGTCTATTGCTTCTTTACATACGGTGCGTTGCTCAATCAACACATCACGGGACAGAGAGCACAAAATGAAGGAGGGCGGAGATCTGCCTGAGACTTTGCTGCATTAACTGAAGAGCTAATCTCAACCTTCACAGAGCAGCGAAAGAATAACAAAAAGACTTCTCACCACTTCTGACAGTGTGCTAAATGCTTGTGTGTGTGATCTAGTTACTGAGGGTGGCGGACTCTCCCTCGGTCACATGACAAAGACGAGACAAGGCACAAAAGGGCACATGATAGCTGCCTAACATCACAGCTGCTTCTACCAACCAATCAAAAAAAAAAAAAAAAAAAAAAAAAAAAATCTAGACCCATTTTGCTCTATAGCTTCAGCCAGAAAAAAGGGTGATTGAGCAGAGAGATGGTGGATATGAGAGCAAAGAAAACAAAGTGACTGTGTGTTTGTGATGGAGGGACAGCAGGCGATACGGCATAATCTGAGAAAGGTCAGCTATTGCTGAAAATCACAATCAGTGACATTAAAATAACGTGATGAATCAAAGTGATGTTCAGAGCAGGACAGTACGTGACAGGAAGTTAACTGAAGGTCAAACTGAAGAAGAAGAAAACGTGATTTTAGAATACATGATTTACAAAGAGGACAACTTTTGTTCAAAATGAATTCCAGTGACAAATCTAATAAGACAAAAACTAATGTGGCTAAATGGCACTTCTGTTGATGCTGTATTAGTGATAATTGACAAAAAATGAGTGAAAAGACAAGAGAATATAGCGGAAAATGAAGTTTCATCCTCGTTCTGTAAAGGTGATTTATGCCTGCAATATACCCTTTTCACTGCAGCCATTATGACTTGTCAAAGCAGGAAGAGCGCAGGTGTAATTAATAACACTAACGATGGCTCCATTCCATTAAGTGTACCAGTACATCATGTCAGGGAGTGAGCATGCACAATACCAGAATCCTGGAGCTGGCTCGCCTCAATGGAAAGCAGCCATGATTAATGTTATTAATTACACCTGTGCTCTTCCTGCTTTGTCAAAATGTCTGTGTGAAAATGGTGCATAACTGATTTTTTTTGCCACATGGAGGCAGCAGAACAAAGTGTGAAGAACAATTTGACATATTATCTTCTTACAAAGTTGACATGGCTAACATGTTAGCCTATTTACACATCCAGCAGACACAGAGAAACATTGTCATTCATTTGAAGTCCATTTGTTCACTCTCCTTTCAGCTCTGTTTTGGTCTCCGATGGACATTTTTAGCATCTCCTTAGCTGTTAAATGCTCACCAGCTAGCCTTTTGGTACTGACTACGTAGCATATTGATGTTTACAACTTCCTGCTGCTAGTGAAAATGACGCTGATGAGAGCTGTGGGAGTGAATCAATACAATAAGCCGCAATCTAAACAGCGACATCTAAACAATGAGCTAAAAGATGTGAAAACGCTGCATAGACCTGAGGTGAACTGCTGGGTCGGGTCGTATTTCTCTGCAGGTTCATCACTGCCATCTACCCCTTTAACATGAGCAGACCATAAGTGTTAATATAAAAATATTACTCAGCAGTTCCACAAAGGTGCAGATAGCTGGAGTGAACCACGGCTGACTGATCATTTGAGCAGTTTCTCTCTTCAGGCTGCTTCAGTCCTCTGGAGGTTTAAACCTGCTGGTATTTTCCCTCTGACTGTTCTATAGGCTACACCTTTAAAAATGCATGAGCGCCTCACCATGACCAGCTCATGAATAAAAAAGGGAACACTGTACGTTGCTCACACCACATTGACAGGCTAATGAGACAAGCACAGATATTTAAAGGGCTGTTTTTTAAGTCTGTAGCAGTTTTTTTTGCTATTAGCTGACATGCTATTTGTATTGGTGCAGAGAAAACTCATATATCCTGAATTTAAAGTACTACTGTGGTTCTTAAAAAGGGATCAGCTTGACTTGATGTGGCCAACAGCTCCTGTCTGAGTATTTCACCTTGTTTTTGCTGGACTAGGCAGATTTCTCAGTGGAGTCTGAATAATATTCACCTCAAAAGGGAGCCTGAGGAGAAAAAAGACGAGGAGTCCAGAGCACAGAGAGAGGAGGAGATGAATAGACGGCAGGGACAAAAACAAGGGCAGAGAGGATATGAAGGCTTCTGCCACACTGAACACTTCCTCATGTCAAATAAGCCTCATAGCCGAGCGGTGAAAAGGAGGCCACATTCCCAGGCTTTTGAATTAAGCAAAGCACTTCCCTGCACACATGGTCAGACATATGTGCCCCCCCCCCCACCCCCCCCTCCTCCACACAAATCCTATACATACACACTGAGTGTCTCCACTGCCTGTTTTCTATCCATTAGCAGAGATCTCAGGCCTGGAAGAAATGATACCTGAACCTGACGCTCTTCAACAAATGACTGTGCACATCACAGGCTGAGTGTGCGACTTAGGAAGAGTAGTTTCATGTTTCTGTGAGATTCAGCAGCTTCAGGATTAGGTCACTTAGGCTGGGAAAGTGTTTCCTTGGCATATTGAGAGAGAGGGTTGGGGTGGTGGAGTGTATGTGGAGTTCTCTCTGGGTAGCACCCGGGGGCAGAGCTTCTGTTATCATGGCAATTAGCTTTTGTTGCTGGGGTAATTGTTTCATCCTGCTGGTTCACAGTGGAAGGTACCCGAACAGACCCGAACAAATGATGAGTCATTCAACACAGCCCCGCGCGGCCGCCTCATGACAGCAGCTCAGATTCGTTCGGCCTTTGTTTCTGTGATGAAAACTAAATGTTAAAAACACTTCCAAAGGCTACCAACGCTGCAGAGAAGTGCGCCGTCAGCAAAGGTCCATACAGGTTGAAACACTGATACAGAGGTAGTGAGGTGTACTGAACAACGACAACCCTACTCATAAGCAGGAGAGTCCTCATAATTCAGGTTTAAGGGAATTTTGCCATTTTCCCTTAAATTTGCCATGAATAGTACAGTTAGCCCTGCTTAGCTCAACTATAGGCTGTTTTATGTGGCCATGTAGCAGCTCCACTCAAATGTAGTTAAATACATTTCCAAAGATGGGCGGATGACACTTCTGTATTCTTTTTAATGGCATGTTTTGGGGGGCAATTTATGGCTTTACTTGACAGTAGAGAGATGCAACAAAGGCCCCTGACTGGTCTTAAACTGGGGACGATCATGATCTGCAACTTAAACCTGCAGGCCACTGGGATGCATCTCCATTTCTGTACAGTTAGTTGATGATTTTCTCTATTTATAAAGGTATAACCTATAAAACATCCGATCCACTTCCTGCTTGTGCATTTATGGCAGCAGAAAAGTTCCAAAAAAGTTATTGCTGGATTTTGTATCACTCGCAATAAGAATTAATGCTTGGATGAGTCCACAGTATTAAACCCACAGTGTTGGAGAGGCTACATTTTCCAACCACAGCTGCCAACAGACGCCCTGCTAAACTAGGCTAATCCAACAGTTTAATTTACAGACTGCACGCTGGATCACAGTAGGAAAATATAAAAATCCTCCCAAAACCAGAACCAAACCGTTTCACTTTAAAGAATTTGCCTTTAGTAGAATCATGTGCATACAAGGCTGAATATAAAGGGAAACAGGGACTCTGGCTGTTCACTGGCACATACCATGTAACCACTCTTCACCTCTCCTGTGTGCCCCAGTCTTTCATAGCTTTCAAGGGCAAAACTGACGCCTAAAATAATGAAAGAGGAACTGATGGTTTGATGAACGCAAACAGAAAATCCTAATTAATCCTTTTCTCAACTGTCACATCAGATAAAGAGACAAAGCAGAGAATTAACCCTGATTATTTGCTGCATCTTAGAGGTGCAGCAGTCGATGTGCACAGCGGGTGACAACTTCATGTATCCAATTAATCAATTCATTTCATGGTAATTAACGAGCGGAAAAAAATCATAACCTCCTGTACAACGAAATCCAGCTGAGAGACGAAGGCAATCCAGAGAGGCTTCTGCACAGCAGAAGTGATAATTACACAGTTCTATGTATCCCTGGTTGGTACTAATAGAGACATGCAGTCAGGGGGAGGAGGGGTTTAAAACTCAATCCTGGGTTTGGTAAACAGATAACGGCATCCTCAGGTAGACTGTGTATTTCTCCGCAGAGCAATATCTGAAATCTGGCTGTCTGTGGTGGAGGGAGACTCCAACAAAATAAAGCTCAAACTGTGTAATAAGCCTGTCCTGCGTTATCCTTTATCCTGACTATAAGAGGGGATGCAAACAGACTCGGTGACCTTGCAGACTGCTGTGAAATGTAAAGCAGAAACAGGAGTTCAAGTGGTACTTCAACTCACGGCCTCATCATGCTGAGACTGAGGCTGTCCGCTCAACAGGAACAGAAATACATAATTATACACCCACACTCAGAATATTATGGTAGCCATACTGTACGTACACCCAAAATAACAGTCACTGATATTTTTAGTGAAGGGCCAGCTTAGGGCAACAGACACAGACGAGCACATGTGTACACTCCCACACACACACACACACACACACACACACACACACACACACACACACACACATATACTGATATACCTCATGACATAGTGCAGTCCCTAGCTCTAACTTTCACCATCGTGTAACCTTAACCTAAGCCTTGTTCTAACCTTCAAACCAAGTCCTGGCCCTCACATAGTCCTTTGAGTAGTGAAGACCAGCCAAAAAATAAACACAGAAATGTCCCCACTATGCTGGTTTTAAACTGATTGGTCCTCACAGAGATAGCCATACAAGCCCCTCCACACACACACACAGATTGGTGACTGTGTATAGATTCGGTTAGTTGTCTGTTATTATTACGCTCACCATGAGGATTACAGCCTCCAGGGATCAATGGGAATTTTGGGGCAAGGCAAAGCCACTGCCAGTGTGTAGTATAGGTGGGGTGTATACATTTAGAGTATGGATGCCTGTGTGTGTGTGTGTGTTTGGGTGGGTGCTGGGGTCCAGCTGACGGAGGGAAGAGGTCTGTCTGACTGGCTGGATTAGAGACAGAGCCTGGCAGGCAGATCATTACCTCACTGCAGTCTTAAATCTAAATTAACCAGGACTTAACTCTCGTACAAGACCTCTAATCTGCTCCACGGGGAAAGTACTGTTCACAGGCACATGGAGGGAAGGAGGCCCGCAGGAACTAAAAACAGCACAAGCCAACTTTATTGCTGAGGAACAGTGTGAAGCCTGGTCATTTGTAAGTGAGCAAATCATGCACAGTTAGTTTGTTTGAAAGAAACAGCGAGAAATGAGATAGATGCCAGATTTCAGGCACTGCAGTAGCCAAAGTTGCTGCATGGGATGTAGCACTCTACTACGGTAATTAAGACTAAAGAGGAATCACGTGTAAGCATATTTAGCTATCATGAAATTATCATTATTCAGTGTCGTAGATTATCTGGTTTCAGCAAAAGCAATTCTAAAATCGGTATTATCTGATTTCTATAAATGCACAAATTAGGTCTTCTTCTGAATTAACCAATTTGGATCAATACAAAAATCAGCCCTGGTATCTTTTATGGGTAATAATGGTGACCTATAAGGTATGAGCTTAAATAAATTGCCTAATATTGTTATTCTCTCATCAACTGGCCATTTCTAAAGGTAGTTTGACATTCTGGGAAATACTGCTTATTTGCTTTCTTGCTGAGAGACTGATGCCAGTATCATGTGCTTACACTTTACATGTAGCTGCAGCCAGCAGCCGGTTATCTTAGCTTAGCACTAAGACTGGAAACAGGAGCTGGTCTAGCTCTGTCCAAAGGTGACAAAATCTGCCTACTAATGCCTCTAAAGCTCACTAATTAACTTGCATCTCATTTTAATTTGTACAAAAAGCAAAGTGTGAAAACGTCAATTTCCTGTTTTACACTGATTTCTGTGACTCAAGGAAGTTGTTGCTCCTGGCGAAGAAATAATGTGTCATATAACACCCTGTAAAATGATGAACTGTCGTTTTTACACTTTGGTTTTCACTCACTCTTTTGTTTTCAGTCTTTATGCTAAACTAAGCCAACTGGTTGCTGGCTTTAGCTTCATATTTACCATATGGACATGATGGTATCAATCTTCTCATCTTCAATACAGTATCAATTCACACTGCAGGTTTACATATAAAACTCAACCACATTCAGTAAAAAGAAGCAGAGTTTCACTTTTTCCCCTAAGACTGCGCCAAAGACCTCTTTTCTTTCATACAGAGCCAAATTCTACATTCATATTTCTGCTGTAAGTACACTTATGAGACTTTCTATGTGCGTATTAGGACTGAATATTGAAGTAACATGCTTTAATCGTGATTAAGACCACAATAATGAGGATTGAAAGACTTAAAACTAAGCTGTAACGGCATAAAAATATCTCCAGCTCTTCCACTAATGCATCACAGTACTACTAACAAAAAGACCATTATACATTGACACAGCGGTTCAGATTCTCATAATCTACACATCATCAAAGCTTCAGCATCCCTGATCCATCATGTTGTCCAGATCGTGATAACTGTACTATACCATGGTATGTTTATCTAACCTTTGCCCCAGTGATACACAAAGTCCAATGCAGCACTGTGGAAAGGGCTAAAATTAAGCCCCAGATGGGTGAGAGAGAGAGAGAGAGAGAGAGAGAGAGAGGAGTACTGCCGTCTTAATGGCATTAATGCAAACCGCATTAATGTGCTTATGGTCTTAGCTAAATGTCCCAGTTGTGCGCAAAAAGCTCAGTCTCATGCCACAATATATCAGTTTGTAGTGCTGCTACTTTTAATTCACTCACAACAGAAAATGCACGACCTACGCATGTCAGTGACTGACACCGGTCAGCGTGTTAACGTATCAAACTGAAAACGTACTCAGTGTAATACTATATGTGGTGTTCTTCATTTACTTTCTGCTGTTGTGTTTCCATTACATCCAGATCTGTGAATATGGATAACATCCTCTATCACTGTGTGCAGCTTTTATTTTCTTAAAATCATGTAGGTCTTACTATAATCTTGTAACATTTCTGAAAAACCAATTAAAAAGGGGGTTTCTAAATAAAATAACAGAGCAGGAATGACAGGAATGTCTGTTTTTTCTCTAATCCATAAAATATAAATAAAATTCCCAATCATTCCTGTTGAAATTGGCAAATAAATGTAGTTTATCTAAACATAGCATGACGTTTTTGGATCTGTCTGTCACAGTTATCAGTAAAGTAAAGTTTAAACAGCCTGCCAGGTTCTTGTGTCCTACATATTGAGTGGTTCAGGTCAAATTTAAGCAGCTGCTGCACACACTGTACACATAAGACCTCATTGTCCTTTATTTTTTTTTTAAAGCCTTCCCTTCCTCCGCTCCCTCGTGATAACAAGAAAGCCAGCAGAGCTGTTTGATCCCACAGTTCTCATTTGGGACAGTAGCAGTGATCACACCTCCCTCCCCTCTCTTGTCCCGTATCTTCCATCCTCCGAGCAGAAAACAGAGAGGGTGAGAAAAAGAAGGGCACTGGTCCGAAAGGATGCACTTTTAGCCAGAAGCCATGCTGTCTTCAATACATGTGTGAATTAAACATGTGTAGAGCCCCTACACAGCCTGGCTATTCAGAGATGCTCTATGTGAGGCTGTTTAGAATAAAGACGATGCTCGGTGTGGTGTTCACACAGTGGGCTGCGTCTCTCTGGCAGCGTCTCTGCCTTTGACTGAAAGGATGCAGCCAGGCGAGAGGAAAGAATCAGAAAAGATCAGTCACAACTTCTGACATTTAACTCTTATACACAACACGAACAAAGAGCTGTTCTGGGTGCAGCTTTATGCCAAATCAAATTATCCTCGCACACAATTGCTAATCCAAAATAACCTAAATTCAGTGTCTAAACGACAGTTTGCTGAGGCCAGATTAAGATTACAGATTAGTATTTTAGCTCTGATTAAAATACAGCAAGGAAAGATTTGCCCGTCTGTGCTGGTGGAATATAAAAACACTTTCTTTGCACACGATGACCATCAGACTTCAAGTGCAGATACTCTCATTTACAACTTTGACTATTTCATTTGCCCCAAACATATTTACATCTCCCTCTTTCGGTTTACTTGCTTGTCTTTGACATTTAACTTCCATCATTCGTCAGTGACATATCCTGGAAGTAGAAATGACCACATAAACACACACACACACACACACTGTCGTACAAAGCGTGGGCACAAACCTGGCAGCGATGTGGCTGTAAAACAACCCTGAGTCACTGACACTCTGAGGGAGGCAGTAACGAAGCACTTGGAGCCGATGTATGTCCATTTTGGTAAAGACGAAGACGACAACAGCGACAGCAGCAGCCTAAGACCCAAACTCCCTCTTGTGCTGCTCCGCTGCCTCAAAACTATAACTCATTAAAAGCAGTTTAATCCTCCTGCTGAAAGCCTGCCACAGAAATGACAAAACAACAGCGCCGCTTGCACAACTGACCAAAGACATCCACTTAAAAATGGATTGAGATTAAAAAAAACGTCCCTCAGGTTTGAATTCTTGCACTGCTGCATCCACTATGATCCATCCAGCAACAAAGAGATGACTGACGGACAGACTGGCAGAGATGAAGTCATTGACCAGCCTGTTGTCTGACCACATAACAGATGAGCGTGTGTGTGTGTGTGTGTGTGTGTGTGTGTGTGTGTGTGTGTGTGTGACTGAACCTCTGTGCTATTGTCATACTGTTAACCCAAGGGAGATTACATCATATCCGTCTCAATCACATTCTACCCCCCATCCACACACACTCATGTTTAAGTGAGTGTGTGTGTGTGTGTGTGTGTGTGTGTGAGGGGCGGTGTTATAGGGGTTGCTGCTGTTACCCCCCCTCTCGACTCCAGCCTGCCGTTGTCATAGCCACCCAGTATTAAGCACAGCCAACATTAACAACCAGCGGTCCATACTGTGGTCAGCAGCTATTGATTGGCCCCCTACCTCAGAGGACGCATGTAGCTGGTGAATACACACCAACATGTACAACACACATTAATTGGAAGAGATGTGCGTGCTGAATGTCCATTAACATCCACTGAGTAATTGACTGACTAAAGCTCAATCACAATTTGATGTACAGGAGGGACAATTTGGAGGTCATCAGCTTTATCGCTGGCCGGAGGGTCTTTGTCCAGACTGTAGTCCACATGAACTGAAGCTACAGCTGGACCAATAAATTGGCCTATATAGGCTTATTGCTGATGTCATGATATTGATGTATGCAGCATCTCATTTACATAGTTTGTCCTGAGAGCACTGACAAGGTTATTTATAGCCATGCTCGCAGCGTAGCTCTGTTGTCGATCAGTCCACCACTTTGGTCCAGACTGGAGAGTTGAAATTACGCCACGAAAATTTATGGCTCCCAGACGATATATCCTACTGACACTGGTGATCCCCTGACTTTTCCTACAGATACAGATATTCATGTCCCCCTCAGGAAGAAGTGTAAGAAATTTGGTAATCCCATGATGTCATCTTGCACCACCATCAGATCAATTTAAATTTCTTCACCCCCATCAGCCTCAGCTGTACTTTGTGTTTAGCGCTAATTAGCAAATGTTAGCGTGATAACACTCTAAGATGGTGACTGAGGTAAACATTAAGCCTGCTTAACATCTGCATGTTAGCATTGTCACTGTGAGCATGTTAGTATGCTGAAGTTAGCGCTCAGCTAAATACAGCCTCACACTGCCTTTTTTTAGTCATCCAACCAACTAGAGGTCATCGTCAGGAGAGGATCAAAAGATGATCAAATATGATTAATCAGACCAAAACATGCAGTAAATAAACCCATCAAGAGCAAGACACACCCAGTCTGACTCTCTCTCTTTCTCACACGCACACACAGTCCGAGGCTGATAGCACTGCAGCGTGAGGATGACAGAATATTACTCTTTGACCTTTGACCTCTCTGGTTCAATGGTCTCCACTCCACTCCATGACCTCATATGCCGCCGTGACAGCCAACAACACAGAGTCACACCGCCATGGGGCGTGACAGGGCGCTCTGCTGCAGACAAATGCCACATGTGATTGGTTAAACGAGGGTCACAGTGAACAGTGATTGGCTGAACAGGAGCGCTAGTCAAGAGTGATTTGTTTTTAGGAGGGCTCACAGTTACGCCTGTGCCAAGCAGAATTGCCGCTGAGTCGCCTGTGGCCCCGAGTGCCCAGCTGGACTGCAGGACATCTGTGTGGCAGACCGGGCAAATGTTAACAAGCTCGATCTGTGACAGACGAGGCCCTGTTGTGCCCCGAGGAGCGAGGACGCTGCCTGCTCCCCAATATTTAGAAAATGATAGCGGGCAATGCTTAACTGCTGCGGGGCAAGTGATCATTAAACATTTTACTGTTTACAGGTGCTGTATAGCTCATGAGTGGAAATACAATGTCACAAAGTGGACAGACGTTGGTGCTAAAAACAAAATAAAATGCAAAACCAGAGGACATTCAAATTCAAAAGATCTCGACCTTGTCCTGATAGTTTGTCTAAGACACAATTGACCTTTCTCTCTCAGAGAGTTCCTGAGAAAAAAAGCATCCCAGTAAGACACACGCTTTAAGAATAAGACAAAAGAGTAGATGTACACCAAAACGGATTTCCTTGTGTTCGGGAGTAAACACATTTCTCAGATACAGTCTTCAGGTCGTCAAAATATAATTGTCTAAAAAATATGATGCCCCTTGACTCCACACATCACTGAAGATACACCTGTCTGCAGCCGCTTTGTAAACATGATAAAAGCACGTTGCTTGGCCCAGTGAAAGGAACATTTCGATTTTTAAAAACGTCCAGATTGAACTGCTGACAGGGGCACCGTTCTGTAAAATACCACCGCACACAAAGCACTTAGCGGCGAGCTCAGAGGTCAGACCTACAACAGCCCCTGATGCTACTGTGAGCAACCGTTTTCATCAAGATCACTAACATTCAAGCTGAGCAAGTCCACCTGTGAGAGATTATATCTGCGATTCATTACAATCAATTCATGACAAAGCATGCAATTAAGCCCTTGTCTTGCTCAATTGTGTCACGTCTTCAGTGTTAAAGGGCACTAATTGAGTTTGTTCATACGTGAATATCAGTCATACAGAAATGCTCATTCCTCATGTGATTACATCATCTCAAGTCCTCAATAAAAAGCACTCCAGAAAGTCTTACTGACGAGTGTCAGATCATAAAATAACTGAGCAAGAACCCCCCAAAACCCTATACACCTTCTTCAGGGCAAATTATGGGGTCTGAGGACTAAATAAAGGATGTTTTAGGCTCTTTCATCATTGTGTTCATAAATCATTTCATCTAAATGACGATAATAGAGGCATTTATTGTTCATTATAAATCAGCCAGAACAGTCAAAGCCGTGATCCCACGTTTATTAGGAAGAAATCTACAGTCACAATACAAGTTTCATATTGATTTACAGGATCAATGTATCGAATGAGACTGAAGGATTCTTTGGCGAGAGCTCGATTGTCTTAATATAAGGGGATCATTTGGTGAGATCATATCCACAGCCAGCAGCAGTGCAGCCTCCCAAAGTGGAATCAGCATATTGACGCCCATGACGACATCACTTATTCATCACACACCCCTATACATGCCAGTTGGCCCCCAGGCTAATTGTCATGGACACACATACAGTACAATATGGAGAGCAACCCCCATTTCTACACAACCCCTCCCCCACCCCTCCTTCTCCTCCGCCTCACTCCACCTTCCTCGGTGCTCTCCAGTCTGCGTCCTGTCACTAATCCTGATCCTTAAAGGGAAACACTGCTTCCATTTGGAGACAAATACTTACAGAGGATACGCAGACGAATGCACAGCAGGTACAAAATCACAGGAGGAATGCAAGCCTGTGCATATTTGATACTGTGATTTCCCAGTCAGTGTGGAATTACATAACCCTCTATTTTTCTTTGTGTTTAGTGTCATGAAGTGGAACGTGTACCGTGACTGATGTGCTGAAAGGTTCAGGGACAGAAAGGGGAGAACTGACAACAGGATGGTTTAGATGAGGAGTTGAAAAAAGTTCAGGAAACTGCTTTAAGCTCACATTTTCTGCAATATTTCCATATTTTTGGCCCAAAAAAAAACCATTAGAAATTCTGCTGTAATGTATTATTTACATTTCTTTTGTGGTCCATTTTGCAGTATTACACTGTGAATGACCACGCTAGTGTGAGCAGCACCTCACCTCGTAATAAATAATGAACACACTGTGAGAGGGAGCTTTCCCCTCTGATGTGCTGTACTTTACAGTAGATTACTAGAGTGCATGAAGTCAAGCATAAACCTCCGATGTTATCTCCTCTGCCCCACTCGGCTCCACATCTGTATTTGAGCTTCAACAAATCACCACGTCCCGCTGTAATCTGCCAAGGCCATATTATACAGAGACCCCTCTATCCTTGTGTCATCTGGCTTTTGATAGTCCCACTCATTCAGCCATTCAGAGATTAGCGCTCTCTATCCCTTTCTTCCTGTCTTTCTTTCTCACACATGCAACGAGTCAGATGGGATCCATCCTGTGAACGACAGAGAGCAGCTGAGCGCGCACACTGACAGACAGCGAGGAACTCATTCCTTCTTCCCAGGAAAAAGACTGAACCAATGAAAGATATGCTTAAAGGGTAACCAATCAGGCTTCTCTGCTAACAGCTGGCTCCAGAGAAAACACAGACAGAGGGGTGGAAAGAAGGGGACAGAGGAGAGAAAGTCAGCAGCTCCTAGAGGAGATTTTCCTCTCCGGTTTTCCCTCGATTTCTCTTCAACTCAAGCTAGTTGCAGTTTTCAACAGGGCTGGAACGGCTGATACAGAAAGAAATACAGGTTCCCTTGCGGACAAGAAATCCTGCAAATGCTGTTTGAAGAACCAAACAGATTCTGTGGTTTGAAAGCTGAGCTGGGCAGAACACTAGAGAGAGAAGAAGCAACAGTCCAAAGCCAGTTTTACTTTTAACTCACACGTCTCCACAAGCACTGAAAAACCAAAAGACCCAGAGAAAGAGGGGATGATGAGGAGTCGACTTACCCGAAATCATCCAGGGAATACATGTCGCTGGAGAAGGCAGTCCAGTCCTCAGGCAAAGGATGAAAGGAGGTATAAAGGGGAGAGATTATGGAGGAGAGGGGGAAGTGTCAGCCTGAGAGGAGAGAGCGGTACACATGCTGAAGCAAACTCAACATTTTCCCGTCCTCACATCCTCTGAAAGTGTTTTTTTTTTTAATCCAATACGCCAACAGAGCAGACAGAAGACTGAGACACAGGGAGAGAGAGAGAGAGAGAGAGAGTGGGAGGGAAGGAGTGAGAGAGATGAGGAGTGTTGCAACAGAGTAAGGGAATGCAAGAGAGAGAGGGAGAGAGAGGATCATGTGACCTGTGCAGACCAGTCACCTCTCTCCGCTCTGAGGATTGGAGTGCCGTCTTTCAGCCTCCAAGGAATCATTTCCACTGGATGGAAATTACATGTTGGGCTATATAGGAAACAGGAGTGCTTTTACGAGCCGGCTTTCTATGGCGTGGAAAGTTCAGAAAAACTAGAGGGATGCTTTAAATAGATTCTACAGTAACTCAATGTTTTTTTTAAAAGCATGTAAGCCATAACCCCCAATCATCAATTAACTACAGAGTGTGAATAAACACAGCGACACAGCAGTTCAAGCATTCAGCTCGGCCTTCACAACAGGACACAACATGAAAGCTCACTGTGGGAACAGATGATTAGTTTCATATTCCAGCAACAAAGGGTTTTACTCATCAAGTGTAATATTTGCAGTTTCCTCGCGTTTTTCTCAGAATTTGTCCTCAACCGGTGGTCCATCTGGCTGAAGCAAACTTAGACTATTAAGCTTCTTTGCCACAGCGAGCTGAGGTGTGGGAAACAAACAAAGAGCAATCTAGTCCACTGAAAGATTAGGAGGCTTTGTGGGTTTAGAAAATAGTAAGAAACATGCAACAGACTCTAAAGGTCAGTGAAATACAAGATAATCGTCTTTTCCAGGGGCTTGCATGAAATAGACCACAGGAATATGCATTCAAAACAGTGAAGCTGCAGAAGCTAATGCATGTGTTTGCCAATGTATATCCAATGTACTTCAGCACATACACTACAATGTAAAAATGGAGTTAAACTGTAGGACGCTGTGGAGTGAAGCGAGAAAGAAGAAATGCCTCCCTTAGCTGTAAATACTTTTCACAGTATGTGGTGGGATCATCTGATACGTTTGACCTCCATCAAACCATAAGGACACATGATGCTGATTCATCACGAAATCTCCACCAGCACAAAGCTTGTGTGTGATGTGACAGGAAATGACCAGCTTACAGTATGAAGAGTAAATGTATAGCAGTTTGTGGTGTTTAGAGTATGTATAGTACATGGTGCATGATAAGTACAGAGCAGAAAATGAAAAGACAGAGGAAGATTACATGGGAGATCACATGGCATCCGTGCTTACTTTGCAGAAAAACAGTAGTCAGCAAATGAAATGGAGATCATACAGCAATGTCTACTTGTGACCTATCATCACTGCTTCAGTATGTCTGTAGATTATAATCACCTAGAGCCTGAAGAGGTTAAAGTGTGCAGTACTTCAGATGTAAAAAAAAGCACAGAGAAAGAACAGAGGACGTTTGATAAATTAAAACATAACACTGAGTAGGATAGGATAGTAGGATCCTCCTGCAACCTATGAGATTTGTTTTGTGACCCCTTAGGGAGTGATCTGATCTAGAAAAATATGCAAATATGAATTTTGTATTCTCCGTATAATGAAGTGGTGACAGACTGATAAGCTTCGACACAACGCAATCTACACTTCACTGATAAGTTACTGCTACAACACTTCTTAGCAAAAGACATTTTCCAGAAGCTGAACCCCAGAAGAACCATCGCTACAGAAGCAGAGTCCCCTCAGTGCCGCTCACGTAGCAGTCTTTATGTTTGCTCAATCCACTGTTTGTCTTTGTAAATACAGCTTGGGTTTGGCATGTGTTGGTTTCATTTCCACCTGAGACTATTTCTTTTTTCCCCCAGTGCACCTGCAGATAATTTGGCCCATTCTGAGGTTTGTTGACTGTCTCGTTTTGCTTTTAACGAGGCTAAGACTACATGCACACTAACAAGTTTTCATCTTTAAACGGCATTTTACAACAAAATCTGTTTCTGAATTCATGTCTGTCCATACTAACACTCCTGAAAATGCACATCATATGAACATTCATGTACACTGGAAACACACATGTAAACAGTAAGTGGATTGTCTACTCTGAGGTTGGTTGCTTAGCTGTGGAAAAGACTAAAGACAAAGAACAGCAATGGTGAAAGGAGAAAGCACAGATTTCTTCGCTTGAACCGACCAACAATGAGGTGGAACTGGTGCTGAAATAAAGGTATAAGTACAAGGTGGCCAAGATGGCAGCCAGTCCAAACTAAACGCAACACCAAAGTCTTCAAACTTAAATGTGGTCAGCAGTCAGGAAAAGCTGCAGTGATGTGGACGCTGGATGTGAAAGTTATGCATTTCAAAACAAAAACTTGAATGAATACAGCCACATGCTATCATGCCTCACAATGAGAATCCCAACATGCTGATGTTTACAATCCAGGTCCATCATCTTACTTTAGCATGTTAGCATGCTAACATTTGCTGCACCAAATGCAAATTACAACCAAGGCTGAGGAGCCGTTGTTAGTTTTGCATGCATTTATTCATAAACCACAGCACTGGAAAAATACAATTTTCACCTGATAGTGGTGCTGGATGAAAAGTTATTACAAAGGGGGACATGACTGTGTGCCAAATTTCACGCCAACCCACTAAAGTGAGACATTCCACTCAAAACCGCTAATGTTAACCTCATGGTGGCATTAGAGGAAAAGTCAGGGGATCTCCAACGTCAGTACGCTTAAATCTCCATGAAGAAGAAGAAGAGGAATTACCTTATCAAGGAGGAAATTCAATTTTCTTCACTCCATTATGAACACACCCACACCCACACACACACACACACACACACACAGACACAGACCAGAAAAATAGACATGCACACAAAGGATCCATACACATGCAATTGTGAGGAGAGCTGTGAGAGTGATTGGCTGCCACACTTGATGTGAATGTTTGCATTAAATTTCATGGCAATCCATCCAATAGTTGCTGAGATATTTCAGCCTGGACCGGAGAAAGAGTCTCCAGCCCTGTGTAATTGTGATTTAGTCATGTCTGAGTTAAAAGTCCTTTCCCCTGGTCTCCCTGAAAGGCTAAAGTGAAACTATACGTCACCCCATCAATGAAACCCCGGAGAACGTGAGTGTTGTGGCTGTAAATGGTGACGCTGGCTCACGTACAGCTGCTCTCTGATCAGCTCGGAGGGCAGCGGCAGCCTGCAGTAAGATGCATAACTCAGCGTTTTACCTTCCGCTGGCTGCACTCGCTCACTCCACCTTTCCTACAATGAGTCACCACAACGAGAGCTACACAGATCATCCCGCATTAAAAGCAACGGACGGACGCCTCGCATTTTGCCTGCTTCCAATGTTCTTCTCACAGCACACTCTGCCAAAGCAGACACAATCGTCTCCAGCACTTCTGGGGGCATTACATAGACTTACATTCATTTTCTGGAGACTTACCCCAACTATAACCATAACCACTACTTGCCTAACCCTAAAACTTACCCTCACCTTAACCTAAACCTAACCTTAACCCAAGGCTTCACTCAACAATTGGATGATTTATGATGTGGGGACTTGTGTTTTGTCCCCATAATGTGACTGTGTAAACAGATTGATGTCTCCACAACGTGAGTAATACATGTCTACACAGACACACACACACGCACACACAGACACACACACACACAGACACACACACACACACGACAGCAGCCAGTCTGACAAGGAGAACAGAGAGGAAGCATCGCATAATGAATCCACTACTGTTACTGGACTAAAAATAGCTCAGCTACACTCACATGTGTGCACACACAGACACACACACACACTTATGAGCATGTGCATGGACAGGGTCATGCACATGCCTAAATGCACGCGCCCCCTTACATAAATGCAGAAATGGAAGCGGTGATGCTGAACAAATGATCATTGAATTAAATCTGCTTTTTCTTTACTCTGCAGGTCTTTGTGGAGATTTAAGAATTCCCTTTTGGGCTTGAGTCAAAGAGCAGATCTGCCTCTGGCAAAAACAAACACACAGGATGGGACGCAAGCAGCACAGCTTTACAGAAAAGAGGAAACGGCATGTTCATCCAACTGGAGTGGAAGATATGAATCTTACATGTTTACTGTCTGACAGCAAAAGAGTTCAGCTACTGGCTTTGAGTTGTGTGAGGTTACAGGAAAGGGAGGAATTATTTGGATCAGGATGTGTAGCAAAAAAAAACAAAGCAAAAAACCCCCCCAGTAACACAAGAGATCCAGATGTGAGAGCAGGCATGACTTTCTCTTTTTACCATCTCCGTCTTACTCCCTTTCTCTCTCGGTCTCTTCCTGTCTCAGGGGAGTAACACCACAACTACACACTCAGACAGTCGCGCTCACACACATGCAGACAAACACTGGTAGCTACAGTAAAAGTAGAGACAGTGCACTGTATCTGAGGAGAGCTGTCAGAGTAAATCTGAAGCCATAAAAAAAGAATGGTGCAGGCTGCAGCTACGGAGACATGGAGGAGTCAAACTAAAGGCAGCAGGGGGAAATATAAAAGGAGTGTTTCATAAATAGATCAGAAATACAGAGACTCTGGCGCTGGAGAAGATTTGGGAGTTAACGCATTTGGCATACCAACCATGAGCAGGGAAAGGCTCAACATACCATCCATAGCCTCGGATATAGAAAGAGGATTTTAACATGAGACACAGTCTCTATAGGCTGCTTGTGTGCATGTGTGGATCCGTCATGGAGTTATGTAGGTGTGTGTGAGGAGGGGTGTGGGTGGGTGGTGGGGGGGTGGGGGGTTCTGATAACCTGCCTGGCAACCACCAGAATAAACACCCTCCTCCTGCTGAGATGGTTATATGCGCCCTCACTTATCCTATTTCCCACCCCTGCAGCCACTCACGCGGCCGTTTTATTTCTCCAGCTTCGTACTGCCTATGTGCAGAAATACATGATGCTGTCGTTTCCATGACAACATTAGCCTGGCTTAAGTCCTGCATTGAAGACACTGGGTGGGTCCGGCGGTGACAATAGAGGGCTAATAGCGGGGAAAACTGATATAAATGGTTCTCCTTGTATATCAGGACTGTAAAGCGAATGGTAAAGGACGCCTATATGGTGCCGAGGCCCGGTGGGTGGGCCCCTGGATGCTCATGTCTCTATGAGGAGAAAAATGAATCAAAAGATATCTGAGATACTGCGATTCTTCGCATTATTAGCTATTGTGTATTCTCATAAGATAAATGTATAAATGCAGATGCAGGCTGGAGGGAAGTGGCTGAGTGTCGGTGCGCATCTGTCATGACGCGTCAAACGGAGCGCATGGTGCTGGCCGCCGCTTACCTCATTTTCTCGTCTTTTATTCAGCCGGAGATGATGGCACTGATCAGGCTGATGAATAGGACCAACGGTCCGCTTATTGTTCTGTATACACAGTCTGGAAGGCTTGAATCAGCGTCCACCGTGTGTCCCTTGTGCGCGTCTGTAGAGCTCTTACTGGCTGACGATGAGTCGTGTTGCAGAGACGCTAGGCGAGAGCACGAGCGTTGTCTCCCATCCGCTTTGTGCTCCGTTGTCTCTGCTCTCCGCACGCGCTGCCGCTTATCCTTAAGTCCATGTTCAGCCGGGGCTCGTGCTCGGTAGAAGACGGTGAACGGTGGTCGTCGGCCGCCGCCTCCCTCATGCCATATTTTCTTCCCATTCGGAGTGTTTTGGTGAGGTGGAGAGATTTGGGGGAAAATGCTAATACTGCGTGCGAAGGAGGGGGGGCGGGGAGCCGGCTCGATGCTGCCCACCTGCGGCGAAGACGCACACATGCAGCCCACTGACGCCCCCCTACTCCACCCAGAGATTACCGGTATGCCTACCATTGTTCCTATATAGAATTTGGTGGTCTTTAGAATCCTTAAACGTGGTATTATGGTGTAGTTTCTTTAAGATGCACATAAAAGGTTTTTTTTTTAACCACTATTTGACCATTATAAAGAAATATAAACCTTACAAGACCATAAAAACGCATTATTACATAACACTTCCTGATGTAAAATCAAGAAACATACAGACAACAAAATTAAAGAAATAAAAAATAAAATGTCATAAAGTGGAAAACAGAAGACACGGCCTCATAGGAATTTCATGTTGCATTTACTTCCAGCCAAACGTAAATGTTCAATGGTACTCTGCAGCTCCAAGTGTTTAGTGGTAAGACAAATCATGTTACATTCACCCTGTAGTGTGGTGACTTTACATCACTGCTGTTAGAAGATTTCTTTTTTTTTTTTTCTGACAACTCCAACCATCAAAACAATACCAATATGCCTCATATTAGTGGCACCTCTGATCCTACTGAAACCTGCTGAACCCCAATCAAAGAAATCTGGTTTATTCATGCATGTGTGTAATATTGGCTCGCTGTTAACCATAGGATGAAGGTGCGTGACATACCACGTACAGTACAGTAGGCGTATGGACAGTACGCAGCTTGGAAGGTTGAAAGCAGACATCATTGGTTCATGAAAAGCTACAGTAAGTGCTAAATGGCAACTCGCTTGTTCTTTTGTGCGGGTAAATACACCTACTGTATGTTTATCAGGCTGAAGCAGTGAGTTATAGTAAAAAAACACCTGAAGAAGGTTCATTTCAGTTAAATATCTTGCCAGTGACTGATGGTGCACATCAGACATAAACAGTTACAGTGTAATGGTCTCACTCTCCCCCTTCAACTGATCAGATTGCAGTAAAATGCAGATAGATACAGATTTAAAAGGCTTCACATCACTGAAAAACCCCTTGATTTTCATTTTCCTCGCACGTCAAGGCGAAGAAAAGACACAACAACTCATTCCAAACCTCTGAAACAGCCTCAAATACTGTGTATTCACCCACATTTTTGCTCATGTTTCAAGTCTCTCTGTATATTTACACATCTGCTAAGACTAAGCAGGGATTTATTGTAGGGAAAAACTCAACGAAACTGAAACTGGCAGTGAAGGATTTGACTCATGATCAATAAATAATATAAAAGGTGCCTTTTTTAGAAGACCTGGAAGCACAAAAAAAAACAAAAAAACGGAGAACATGTTCAGATAATGTTGTGGAAAATGGTTAAAATTCTAACTCTGAATCCAGATGTCATAAAAATAATTTCTCCAGACTCCTTTTCCTCCACGGTATCCTCCTTGCTGTATTCAATCATTTTGTCCACCAAATCCAGCATTTGCCCAGACTGAATATGTAGTTTTCATACACGGTTAGTCAGTGCAAATACATCAATTATGGCTGGACGACAGTTGTATGTGTTTTTAACTGCGGTTCCTACGTCTCTGCATGTTTAGATGTGTTTAGGGCTCGTTCTGATATGTCAATGTTAATAACAGGGAAGAGTCCTGCTTCACTAGTGCTTTCCTGAGTTGTTAAATACAAAATAAAAGAAAGTTTAACAATTAGAAAATCACTATGTTCTTTCTTCCCGTACACAGTTTTTGTTCCAATGTTCTCCAAATCTCCAGCGTGATGATATTCAGTGGGGAACCTCCTCAGTCTGTTATCTCTGGCTGGAGTTTGCACAACACAAGAACAGTGAAAGCTAAACTGTACAAATGCAGTCAGAAAGTCAGAGCCTTTGGTTCTGTTTAGTTGGACTTGATCCGTTTGATTCGTTTTGTCTCATGTCATTGGTGAGTTGGCTACAGTACGTGAGAGAGAGAGAGAGTGAGAGAGAGAGAGAGAGAGAGAGAGAGAGAGAGAGAGAGAGAGAGAGAGAGAGAGAAATTTGTTTTGTACACGTAGTGTCAATAAAGAAAAGGAGAAATATTCAAGATTTTCAAATTTCAAGCAACCGCACATAACACCTCCAACAGTTCATCTCATTTGGGATCTGAGAGCAGATCAGGAATAGAAACCTCAGGTTCCTCTTCTGTCAATTCGCTTCAGTTCAGGCAGATCCACGTCTGTTTTTAGCATCTTGAGTTAATTTAAGTTTGGTTCGGTTCAGTTTAGTGCAGTTCAGTTCAGTTCAGTTCAGTTCAGTTCAGTTCAGTTCTCTTCAGCTGGGTCTCAGGCCCCCAGCAGCAGTAAGAAACCCACAGCATGTGTTTCTGTCTCGCTCCCTCAGACTATCCTCCACTGCATCACGCTCATGTCCTTCCCTCCGGTCGACACCAGGTAGCTGTCGTCGTACAGGAAGGTCACGTTGGTCACATGACTGCTGTGGCCGCCGTAAACATGGCTGGGAGCCTGGAAAGAAAACACAGATGACTAGCTTCGAAATCCTTTTGCCTTTTTAAAGTCTCCCTCTTAACATTACTGAGATGTGCATGTTGCATGACAGCATGCAGGGTCTTACCCTGAACTGTGAACAGGGGTATGAGAACAGATGGACCTTCCCGAAGTCATCTCCGGTAACCAGGAGGCTCTTATCATTGGTCCTGCAGACAGCGTTGATGTCAGTGCCGTCTGAGCCGTCGGGCCACAAGCCTGAGAAGCAGAGAAACGTCTACTGAATGAACATGAACACTGAAACACACACCTGGCGAGGCAGACGGAAGGAGCCTTCACTTACCAAACACCTGGAAGCCCAGAGTGCAGGTGCAGGTGGCCCACTCGATATCTCTGGTGGTCTCCACACTGACCACCTGTTTACACACCGATGGGATCCCTGAGAACACACACACAAACCAAACACACATGAATTAGTATCGTGGGTACTGCAACTTTAACAAAACAACCACCATGCCAGCGTTTGTATGTTGTGAGTCCATCGCACTCATGAGTCATTTTAACACATTTTTGTAACAAGTTCTCAGCACCGACAATCAGCTCTTATCAACTCAAGTTTGGATTCGAACGTGTGTCCACTGACAGTCAGTGTTTTAAATGAACTGCTATACAGGGACATATTGGTCGCACTTTATAATAAGGACACATCCTTCGGTAATTAACGCAGAACTCATGATTATTTCATGTGTGAATTAATGCTGTTAATGTATTATGAATTGCTGTTGCTCACCATTAAGAAATGATCAAGCTGCTCTGAATTTATTATGCTTTATTATTATGCAGCAACATGTAGGCAGCAACAGCACCATCTGACTACCAGTGTGATAAAAACAGCATCATATGTCTGTGATGACAGGAGCTGTCGTGCTTTCAGGGGGGCTGATCAGATGCAGGGGCTGAAATACCCTTTTTCTGTGTAACTGGAATCCAGCTCATTTGAAGGCATGTAAAATAATGTATGACTTAACAATATTGATTCGTTAAAGGCCCCAAAAACCTATTTTCTTAAATCATCTTTTGACTCTGAGTGATGGGGTCCTACATGAACACACAAGTGTCAGCACTGTTATCTTTTCTCATGAGAGATTTTCTGTGTTTGTGTTTTTTTTTTGTTTTTTTGTTCTTAATAATCTGAAGTGGGTGGGATTAGGTTGGAAATTATGCTGCTACCTCTGTCAATCAAATCTGATCAAACCACACACGCACACAGTCCTGATGACGTAATTATGAGGATTTTTTTAGTTACTCTTAAAAAATAAAGACTTTTCCAAATCATGAATATTAACTGTTTTTAGAGAGCTACTTAAGTTCTCAGCGGCTCACATCAACTCACACACACTAACTCTCAGTGGCTCGATCATTCCTGAGCGGTGAGCTACAGAAACGCCTGATACATGCCTGATTTGCTTTCTTTAAGCATTAGAGTCAAACATTAAGTTTCAATACTGAGCAGCAATCAGCTGATGCAGATATTCTGAGGGGCTGTCGAACTCCCACACATGTTTGCAAGATTTCCAACATCGTCTCATCTGTCACTCCACATAATCACAAACACACCAGACAAACAAAGACTGAGAGGATGAGAGCGGTCATACTTACAGTACAGGATCTCATAGTCCCCTGAATTTGACACCAGGTACTGGGAGTCCACTGACCAGTCCAGGTGGGTGATGAAGCTAGAGTGACCCTGACATATGACACAAAGGGACCCCGTCAAATGATTTATCTTTACAGACACATCCTATTCCTGGAGCAGAGGCAATCTGGTTCTTCAAGCACAAGGATAATCCGAAAAATGTGGATTTAATTTGATGCAGCAACCCTTAGTCATTATACACATGGCAATGTATGAGTCAGCTCGTCATTTATAATTTTACAGCTTCTTTATCAACACAAAGTGAGGACAGAGTGTACCGAGAAGAGGCCCAAATATAGAGCGGTGGAGGGAACTAAATATAAAGCAGATGCAGGGAGGAACTAAAAATAAAGGATGAGGAGGGGATTATAAATACAGGTGCTCACCGAGCACTTCCCCACTCGGCTGTACTTCCTCCCATTTTCAGCCACGGCGTAGATATAGATGTAGTTGTCGTGGGACCCGATGGCCAGGAAGTTGCCGTCTAAATAAAATAAAAGAAGACAGGAAAATTAATGGTTGTAAAATGAAACAAAATCTGTGCTGTGCTCTCGTAAAGCACTTAGAAATTCTGTGCTGCAAATTTTTTGAATAACAAAAGCAGACAGAGAAAAGAAGAATGTGCATGCTCAGAGGAGACACACTGTCAGCAGTTATCACCATACCTGGCCCATAGCTCATCACAGACAGCTGTTCATTCCCATCTGTGTGCACTGTGACCAGATCCTTAGAGTCAGTGTCCAGCACCAGCCACCTGCAGGATCAGGGACAGATGCAGGCAATGTAATAAGAACTACAATCTGCCTGAGAGGATGGTACCACTGACTGTTCTCTGTAACATTTCTGTCTGAAGCAGTCAGTTAAACACCACGTCTCTGCTGTATTTCTACTAAGTGTTTTTGCTGATAGTATCCCCCACCTGCCAGTCTGGGTTCCTATGGCAACCACAGCTCCAGACGGGTGGAAACCTGCTGATTGGGCAGCATCCTGCCAGACACAGGAAGAAGAGAATATTTAAAGTGAGCCTCCACTCAAAAATGTGCTTTCTTATTGTTACTTCACTTGGATGTTCGAGCTTCAGTGTGCAGAGTTTGACTAAAAGGCTGTTTCCACATTCATCTGCTGGAGGAGGGAGGTTTCTCTGTCCTCACCTTAAATCTGAACTTAAGACGTGCAGGTACAAGCAGGATTTTGTGACGTCACAACTAGTTTGGAAGCCAATCACAGTTGAGTATGAAACCTGCCAAACCTACCAAGTGCAATGTGCAAACCTGAAATCTAATGTGCACATACACTCAGACTGAGTATTTCGGGCAAGCAGGAGGCATCTTGAAAATCATTTGCATAGTCACGAATTTTGGATTTTTCAATGAAGGAGAAGAAAAAGATGTAATTTAAAGGAATTTTAATGAGGTCATTGAACTTATTGTGGCAGAGTGTTTTTATGTCATTAAACATGTCTGAAGTGGAAAATAATAAAAAATCAAAACTCTATCATGAACCAACTTCACACAGAACTGAAAGAATATGTGTAAATGTGCACATTTTAGTTGCTAAACATGCAGTTCCCTGACAAGTGTCCCTTGTCATCGTCTGCTGAGTGCTTTGTAATTCCCATGACTGACCCCAGGGGGCAGTGCTGACTAAACTTACCTCAATACTCTTGGTCCAGATGAGCTGATGGGAACTGGAGTCCCACAGGCACACCTGCCTGTCATAGCCACAGGTGAGGAACTGAGGCTTCCAGGGGTGAACAGCCAGACCCCACAGCTCATCAGTGTGACCCTGGAAAGGAGAGGAGAGTTTTTCTTCTGCTATAACATCACAACCTTTCAAATGTAAGCTTCATTTTGTCCAGTATACTTGGAAAACATCATTGTAGAGCTGCAACAATTAATGATTAGTCAATTAATGGGTGAACAGAAAATTAACCTGCAACCATTTGAGTAATCAATTCATTGTTTTACTGAAAAATTTTCTGGTTCCAGATACTCCAACTGAGGATTTTCTAAATTTCTCTGTGTTATTCCTTTGTAAACTTAATAATTGTGGGTTGTTAACTGTTGGTCAGACTAAACAAGCGTCATCTTGGACTCTGGGAGACTGATGGACCCCTTTCACTATTTTCTGACATTCTATAGACCAAACAATTCACCCATTTATCGATAAAAATAGTCGCTGGCTGCAGTCCTAGACAGTTGTACTAACGTGTCTATACATCTACCTGCGTAATAGGTATGAATTCTCCATCCAAACTGCCCTGCAAAACAAAGTGCTTGGTGGTCCCGATGAGCACAGTCTCCCCTCTGCCCTCCGCTATGGTCCGGATGGGACCAAACAACTCAGGCACCTGTGGAGAAAACGCAATAATGCTGTAAACCATCTGTTCACCTGGAATCTAACAGTTGCCAGAACAATCATCAGCTAATCTTTTACTGCATAATGTGGTCTCAAATAAGACATGAGCAACCCATAATTCATAACACCATGAATACCCATGAATCTCACTGAGAGCACAAACTCATCTTACCCTCTGTAATATTTATGACATGGTGCAGTATTCAGAACACATAGTCCACCGCCTAGGGCAGGAGAGTGATTTCTGGCTAATACAAGCAACCTACTTAAAAAGAATGAGCTGGATATGCAGCTTAACATTTTATTAAAACATTAGCAGAATGTGGTAATAGCAGATCAGATTATTTGGCTGCTGTAGAGCTCAACATTAAAAAACCCACACATTCGTATAACGAAATTATTTTTTAAAGTATAAATTTCTCTGCTGAACTTTGCTCACCTCCACCGTCTGTATCTGCTGGTAGCTGCTGTCCCAGGAGACGAGCCTGCGGTCCTTTCCTCCAGACACCAGCGTGCCGTTCCTCAGCATGGACAGAGCAAAGATGCTGCCCTCATGAGCTCCTTGGATGACGTGGCAGATACGATTAGTGCCTGCGTGACAGAGATGGGATGAGATGGATGAGGAGGTTCAGTCGGTCGGACATAAAGGTCGACTGCTCGAGGCGGGCTGATTAACAGACGGACAGACGGCTTTTCAGTGGATAACTCAGAGACAAAAAGAGAGTTTTTTAGGTTTTAATGTTTGTCTAAATGTTGGATTTTGTGGCACTAATGCAGCATGACCCGCTCCCATTGGACCTCTCTGTGTAAATTAAGTTTGAGGAAATCAATGAGTTGACGTGCCTTTTCCCCACACCAGGATGTTCCCGCTCGAGTCTCCTGTGATGGCGTCTCCATTTTCTGCAAAGGTCACACACAACACAAACTTGGGCTTCTCCTGCTTCTGCAAGAAACACAAGAACACACACAGTTTGTTTCATTTTATGATTTCCACTGTATCAAACTTTATTGCCTTGTGGTATTGATCTAACATGTGGGAAACAGTCTGGTGTCCTACCTCAAACAGGCCTTGCTTTTTGACCAGCACGCCTTTCTCCAGGTTCCAGAAATAGAGATGGGACTTGCCGCAGGTCACGATGATGTTGCAGTCTGTCGGGTGAAAGTCTGCAGCAAACACCGACTCGTTGGAGCACTGACCCGAAACACATAGAGCAACAAATGGAGAGTTGCTGATGTTACTTGTATCGTGGCAGGAGGTTATGTCTCAATTTGCCTATTTAACACACGTGCACACACATACCTTCACCTCAGCCAGTCTGTCCTCTCTCTGCCAGTCCCAGACGGAGAGCATGTGGTCGTTGGAGTCATCTACGACACACAGTGTGTTTCCTCCATTCTAACAAGACACAAACCCATGTTTATGTACTGACAAAACGGTACACCGGAGACAGAGAACAGTCAAAAACACGTCGGACATGACCTCAAACTATTTCTTAAGTGTTTCCTTACCGACTTGGAGAAAGCCAGGCAGACCAAGGCTCGGTCAAAGAAGCCCGTGCCCAGAACATGGAGCGTGTTGAGGCTGACAGAGTCCCACACACGGACATGAGGAGCCAGCTGCTGCCAGGAAACACACACACACACACACACACACACACACACACACACAGGAGAGGTGTATCATCAGTTTGAGTCAGTGAACACAGAGTGTTCAGCCTCTCAGCTGTGTAAACACAATTTCTTAAAGAAAACAGCAAACGTGCGACTCCTCACTCCAATAAATCAGTCACTGAAAGATGAAATGACAAAATATCAATCTCTCTCACTTACTTTCCCATCTGAGGAGGTGCCCGCCACCTGCCCGGTTGCTATGGTGATTTTGTCGGGGTGGACGGCCAGGCTGGTGAGGAGAAAGACGTGGAAACAGACATGAAACCAGTTAAAAGCCTTTCAACATCAAAAGGAGGACGTGAATAAAGATGAGCAATGTGCTCACAGAACATGAAAGGCTGCATTTGGTGAGTGAGGTTTTTAAAGCTGCGAATTCGACATTCACTGTAGCTGCCGCACGTCGCCTGTGCTAATGTGAGGGGGGAAATGAAACAGTTTAAGATAAACTCGTCCTCGTCTGGGTATGGCGGTGTAGCAACACTCGCAGCATGTGTAAAGCTCCGACATTTTGTCTTCAAAGGAGCAAGAATCAGCCTGTAATCCAGCCTTTTGATCTGTAATCCAAAGCGTTCATTAATAATCTGAACTTTGATTAACCCCAGAGCGTGATAACTTAATCACGGCTGTGTCTTTTTAAGGTTACCTTGCACTACACACTTCCTAACAGGCAGACTTAGTGCATACCTGTGCAGAAATGCCTGCATGCGAACACACACCTGAGTACACTTGTTTACCTGTTACCTTCCCTCATTGCAGTTATCCTGCAGCAGAAGACAAAGCACTGGCAAACTCTCAGTCCCTCCACCTTTGTTTGTATGTTTGTGCGCTTACAAGAGAACACGCTGTGACTAAACTGTGCTGCAGCCTGCGAGGACTGCAGAAATACTGTCGCATTATCAGCTCTAACAGGGAAGAGATGAAAGGTAGATGACAGGCGTGATGAGGGCTGCAGCCCACTGCATGTGGAAGCAGTCCCTCAGGTGAGTGTGTGTGTGTGTGTGTTTTGTAATCCCTGCATGTCTCTCACCATTTGATGTCATCCGTGTGTCCAGTGTAGTGTCTCTGCAGCTGCTCATCCACATTGAAGAGGACGACCACTGAGGCGATGAAATACACCGTTTCTCCAGTGGGCAACAGGTAAAGGTTGGAGCGGCAGTCTCGACCGCGGTAACCATAACTGGACATTCGAAAAGGTCAAGGACTGACACAGGACTAATATTCAAAGCAGACACAGCTTTGAGTGTTGGACAGTTTAAAGACAGCAGTGTGGGCTTTAGGAATTGCACCATCTTTGTACTGTTTTTCTGTGTCTTATAGTCCCAGAGATGAACTGACGAATCTATTTGCTTACATTCGAACCAGCAGGTGTAACGCTGTGAGACAATATTCACATTTATGCGCACATTAAATAACACAAAGGTCAGAAAGCACAGAAAGACTTTAAACTCCTCTATGCAACATGAAGTCATCAATCTACTGCGTGCATGTGTCCCATTTATTCTTATAACCTGTAATCTAGTTCATTCTGGGTTCAACATACAAAACATGCAGCCCACACATCTTTTTCTGTGTGTGTGTGTGTGTGTGCTTCATCAGATCTAATCTTTTCTCTCTCTTCCTTATGGCTTTTTCCCCTTTGGCTTTCTGTTAGACTGAACAACACACTGCATTCAGTCTTTCATCAACAAATGAAAGAAAGAGAGGCACCACAAAAGGAAACAAAGTAAAAATAAAAGAGCACAAGAGGAGCTGCTGACTGGTTGTGTCTCAGCCTTCCAGCTGCGAGCAGGTTATTTCCGACTGCAGGCTGCGGAGCGACGAGCCCGACTCTGACTGCAGCAGCCCTGCACGGTGAAAACGAACATCTGAACAGATCCACTCTGACAGGCAGGGAGAGGAAACGACACATTTGTCAGCTTCCTCTCTTCACTACATCACAGACCAATCTGGATTTACTCTCCTCAGAGGATTGCTTTTCAAAACTTTCCAAATCATGAGCAGGACTCTTTATTTCCTTGCGAAAAATTCCCAGTGCAAGAAAAAAAAAAGAAAAAAAAGAAAAACACACCCCAGTGAAAGGATACACCCAGTCCAGTTTGAGTTTGTTGCCGGGCAGGTCGGCTCTGGCCTCCAGGCAGTAGCCGTCCACCTGCTCTTTGGGCATGAACATGGTGATGGGACGACCCTTCAAGTACATTTTCACATAACCTTCCTCTGGAAAAAGCAACAGAAAGAATCAGTGAGGTACACGTGAGAAAATCCAGATGTGACTGGTGGAATTATGTCTGTTATTTTTTGGTGTTACATGTTTTAAATGACAGTATGCAGAAAGCACAGACATGACACTGAAGCACAGTAGTGTGTTATTATGATATGAATGACATGGGTGACAAATATGTGACAAGATAACTGGATAATGGAGAGATGTGATATGATGTTTAATTTCGCTATGAAAACGACTCAATTAAGGACAACAAATGACAGAATCTGCAACCACAAACAAATCAGCTTTTTAACTGACTTTATTAGCCATTTCAAAAACATTCGTCTGACAACAAAGAGCGCAAAATGAACTGCAAACACTTTAAAAACCCATAAATATTCAGTTCACAGCAGAGGTTAACCAACATGAACTGCAGACACAAGCAGAGCAATGGAAATGTTATGGGAGAAAAAAACAAAACAAAACAAAAAACAGACCCAAGCTTAGAAAAGCAGATAATGAGAAATCCTCATCAATTGAAAGAAATCATGCAGAAAACATTACGGGAACAAAAACAAACAAAATGAACCATTTCAGTCCACAAATGTTTTTCTAAATCTCATTAGAAGAAAATACTCTAAGATATAAAACAAGCTCCAAATCTCACCCATAAGTCGTTATAATATAACAGACTTGGGACTTGTCTTATCTTTTAGCTTTTCATTAGGTGACGCTAAAAAACCTGCAATCTCTCTGCAACGTCTCTGGTATGAGAGGACATGTGGTGCTTTTAAATGGTACAGATCTGATATAAAACCATGACTTTGGCTCCGTACTGAGTGGCTCTGACATATTAAAGCTTGATAACTGAAATAAACACTTATATGTAGAGAAGTGAGTGTTGCTATTTCCAGACTTAGCTAGTAACAAATCTGGAAGTACTGGCTCGGAGACTTGATGGGGCTGCGATAACTGGGAGTGTCGAGGGGCGAGTACGATGACAAACTCCCTGACTTTCTCAGCTGGAGGCTAAAACTCGGGGTCTTTCTGACCGGTGGCACCTTGGGGGCGCCGCCCTTTCTGGCCATGCCGGCCTTGCTGCTTTCTGAGGTTTGTCGGGGGTGGGTGGCTGAACGGGCCGTTACAGCCGAAGCCGCGGGGCTGCCGCCGGTCCCCGTCCGTTTGGCAGAGCGGCTGAGGTAAATCTGTACTGTGACTATAACGTAGATGGGGGACAAGAGCAGAGGAGCCGATGATGGAGAGGGGTGGACGAGGTAGTCGGGGCCGGTTGGGTGGAGGGGGCCAAACAGGGACAAGATGGGCGAAGAAAAGGGTGGAGGAGGTCGGTAGAATAAGTTAGACAGAGTAATGGCTGCTTTTTGGTGTCACATGTAGTAAAAAGCATCATGAAACTGGCAAAACACAAACTATCAAAGGAAACTAGAACCACCAGCGTGTCGAGAGCTTTCATCAAACACTGGGATCTTATTTCGAAGAAGTAGTTATTGAGAAGTCTGGAGTCATTAAATAGTTTTTTTCACTCTTCCTGGGGGTCAGAATCCATGTGAGGGGCCACAGGATTAACGTGAGGGCCGCGAGATGATTAATGTGGCAGGAGGGAGGAACAGGAAATTTACACTGAAATTTACTGAAGATTCTTTATTCTGGGATTGTTTTATTTCACAGGTCTGTCATTTCTGAGAAGCTTCCTGGAAAGAGTATTAATATCTTCCAATTAATCAAAGTATAACTCATGGCTAGTCTAACTTCATCAAATGTACAAGCAAAAATGTGAAATGTGTCTACTGGCAGTATGCCATCCAACATATCTGGAAAATAAAGTATATAATAAAATATTTATAGTCTTTGTTTGAATGGAAAATTCACATTTTCCCTTCAATCGACGCCAAATTACCTTGTTCTCAACAGGAAACCACTTAGAAGGTTATCAACTTTTTCCTTCTGAAATACTGCATAGCATTACCTCTTCAGCCTCTAATGATTATTCAGATGAAACAAACTGTGATTTAACTGCTCTCAGCACAGACTGTAGGTGTACTTCATGCATCCTATGACGAGGGGATGCAAGCTTCTGCTTCAATTTAAGGGGTCACAGATCAAAACTGTTGAGAAGTACTGGTCTAGATGCTTTCAAGGGTACAAGATGGCGGTTTAAAGAATGAATATCCTCTAACTAACTGGGTAAACAGCAACATGTCTGTGAGGAAATGAGCTTTAACTCCAGCCTTTTTAAAATTCTCAGCAGCAGCTTTGTGAATACTTTCCTGAAGGGGGCTACACACCAACAGAGGACACTTCGAGCAAACTACAAGCAGTAAAATCAAACAGACTTCAATAGGAACTACCCCCCAAAGAAAGAGCCAGAATGTGTTTGTGATGCAAATATTCATTTTGAGCGCAGGAAGACAACAAGAGCAGCAGCAGAATCTACTGGCTCTCAACCGCAGCGAGGAATCTCAGAAAAGGGGGATTTAAGTGTTCGCAGAAAAACTCAAAGCAACTGCGAGGAAGCGCGTGTCAGAAATCTTTGTGTTGTTACTATGGTGACAGAGACTAAATGCCTAAGAGCAAAAAGTGAGGCTGTGAGCAAACGCACACGCGCACGCACGTTTGGGTGGAGCAGCAGCTTCATCCGCAGTAAAACAACAAGTGTGGAGATGCACACGTGAACTGCAAACACTGCAATCACACTCTGACACAGCTCTCAGTGGAGGTTAGGGAAAGATGTGTGTGTGTTAGTCTAAAACACACACACACACACACACACACACACACACACACTTTGGCAACCCACTCTTGCCCCTGTCTGATAGCTCCCTGATCATTGCACAAAGAGGAGTCTCTAAAATTTCAGAATATTTAGGTAGAAAAATCCAAACAGGATATGAGTTAAAACTACAAAATAAAAGAGCTGGTTTTATCCTTTACATGTAAGACAAATCATCTGCAGTGTCCAGAGAGCTGTGTAGGCTGGGGGCTTTATGGGAGGAGGGGTAGGGGTGGGGGCCTACCTTTGCAGTGGGTCACACGTCGCATCCCTTGTAAAGGTCACAGAGAGAGACACAAGCACCAGGTGAGGGGTGACATGGCTTCCTCACTTCCTGCTCTGTCCTAATATGAGTGCACTTCCTGTTTCCTGCTGTTAAGGAGCAGCAGCCTCTGTGTCCGTCTCCTCCGCCAGCTCTTAATGAATCAGTGCTCATTTCCTGGGTGATGGTGTCCCACCCTCTGTTCCTTTGTGGTGAGCGAATTAATTTTTTTTTTTTTTTTGCATTTTATTTGGACGGCTATAAAGCAAGACACTCTTGTTTCTATATATTTATAATGTAAAAGTAAAAGAAAGCAAACACATGTGCTTGCACTGGCCTGCAGCACAGTTTGTTGTATCAAATGAACCACTTCACATGTAATCACTTCATGTCTTGCAGGTAAGCATTATATTGGCAGAATTTACTGTTGCAATTATCATTTGTATTGGTTAAGTGTCAGCCAGTGGCACTTTATGTCCACAGCACCGCCCTGATTGTGCCGCTTTGCAGGAGATTATTTGTTTGTAATTAATTCAAATGTCCAATAAGTGGTGTACAGTGGTAATAATTAACCCTGTGGCTCACTTTTTCCTAATAGTCAGCATCAACCTGGGAGATATTTAGAAAGCATTAACAGGCTTTCACAGCCACACGATGATACGTGATTAATTACTGTGGATACTGAGTGCATTAACATTTCTACTTCGTAATCTGATGGTTTGCAACTATATAAAGAAAATGGTCCATTTTAAATATATGTGGATCATATTAAACTAAAAAAAATACTAAAGGGAGTTTGTGAGGATGGAGACTAAACTGAAGCAAGCTGGATCCAGGTGTGTGAACCAAATGAAGAACAGCAGCTCAATTTACTAAGAAATCAATAGTGTGCTGGAGATGGAAATTCTGATCAATACTCATTTCATTTCATATTCAGCTCCATTGTCTTGGGTGTTTCCTGCTTTTTGTTAAGGGAATAAACTGCGAGATGGTTGTCTAGTCTTGTGCACAATTCTGGAAACACTATAAACTCAACATTTAGTGCGGCTCATCCTGAGCTTCTTTTAGCAGTTAATTCTTCCCTTTGTAAATCTCCTGTCTTACAAATACTACATAAACTACGATGTTGCAGGTTGCTGTGTTTAGATAAAGACAGCTATCACAACTTAAAGGGAAATTGTGGCATTTTTCAACATGCACTTTTTTCTCATTGCATTAACCATTATGTCTATGGGTAATGCTAACTTTGCACCTGCCTCATTGTAGAGATGTGAGAATTGTGGAGTCCAAAAAAACTTTACATAATTTCACACATTGGGCTAGTTTGTAGCTACAATAGTTGATGCATGGCTCTACTTTCTGCATGTACTTTCTGTCACTCCACGTCTCCTCAGTCTTCAGGTAGTGATTCACCATTAACTAGTTACTCATTAGCACGTAGCATATTGGCTCTTTATTAGTCATTATAATGCACTCATTTATGCCTAATTCTACAGTTGTTGAATACGGTAATGCAGACTAAGGCATAAATAAGTGCTTTATAAAGAGCCAATATGCTAATGTGCATGCTAATAAGCAACTAGTTAATGGTGAATATGTGTTCTTTAATATAAGGTGTTGTAGAACTTATTAAAAAGAAAAGCTGAATGAAAGTGTGGTCGTGAAGATGCAGTAATGGATGAAATGGACCGGTAACGTGTGGATGAATGGATCATGGAAAGGATGAATGTTTGACACTGATATTTAAGACACAACATCACGTAGAGAAGCCCTCAGTGGTCCTCTGTGTGCAGAAAACAGTTCAAGGCACTGACTCAAATTATAGCTGATTCATTCCTGTCTTGTTTCAGGATCACACAATAGACAGAAATGCAGAGATGCATTGACCTCTTACTGACACAGGGAGCCACTGAGCACCTGGAGTGAAACGGCTCTCGTGGGTCGTATCATTGCATAAAACTATCACAGCTGTCGAGCTATGAAAGAGCCTCTCGGTCTTACCTGCATTGAACACTGGATCCCTCTGTTTGCTGCAAAGTAAATGAGTAAACAGATAGTTGTCATTCAGCATCCCACCTCCAGATAAACCATTGATTGAAAGTGCTTTATGAGGAGATCAGTGTGTGTTTTCTGGTGGATAAATCTGATCATAACACAAACAGCCTCCTGCCTTGTGTGGACAGAAAGCATCACTGACTGTGAAGATGAACGTGTGAGCTGCTGAAGCTCGTTTTAACATGATGTTACCTGTCACTTCTCTTGCCGCTGGAATTGCTGCCGGTGGATCCGGCACGAGTTCGGTTGCCCTTGGAGTCGCCCGAATCTTTCCGCGTAAGAGTTCCCACATGTTCGTTTGAGTTGGCTCTCCTCACAGTGCTGTAGTGAGGAGGAAGGTGGACAGAGGCAGAAAGAGAGACCAGAGAGGGGAGGGGAAGGCGCAAGAAATGGGTCATAAAATTACCTGACGCTGCTTTTCCAAAAAAGTTTTCATCCAGGAAACAGCTTTTGAAAGCACGTACAGGAAAGCTGTATCTATTTCATTATTCAGCTCAGATCTGCGTCAACATTTTCTTAAAAAAATGTGACCCTATTCAACAGTGTCAGAGAGAATTTGCACCAAAGCAAAAGAGAAATAAAGAAACATGGACATTTGTTGTTTCCTCACGCGCTCTATTTCCTCCACTCTGGTGATCATAACATCAGTACAGACCTGTGCAAATCTGCATATTAGTGGTGCAGACAGCCTGCCTATTCACAACAAAGAAAGGGCTCCATCAGCAATCCATTGGCCAGCAGGGCCAGTCACCTAATCCACCCTATGGGAGAAAAGTCCATTCAAATCCTAAAACTGGCTGGTGGCCGTTATCCCTTCTGGAGAGCTGGTGTGTGTTTGTGCAGTAAAGAGCAGAATAGAATAGAAAGAAGAGAGAGAGAGAGAGAGAGAAGCTGTTGTTTGCTGTGTTATCCCACGAGGAATTGTAGTAATTGGGCCACAGGGCATTGGGGAAGGCTGTTGTGTGTATGCCAACACTGACGGGATTGTGACCAATCTGCAGTTTAAACTAATCCCAGACACAGTCGGTAAACAACACGTGAACATTGAATATTAGTTCCAATCATGTGACGTGGTGAGTGATTCAACAGCATGGTTAGCATGGGTCAGTGCTGTGATGCAGCCATGATGTTATATAGTGAGCAGTATACTGTAACTTCCTCTCACCTGAGGGGCAGGTAATGAATTCTGGTAGCGCGAGACAGAGAAGACAAACTGGAAAGACTGGTGGGACATCACATTGTAGGTGGACGGGACATAAACAGGATATAACATCATAGTTGGGAAGGACACGTTATCACAGAGAGAGATAATACAGAGAACAAGAACGAGCAAGACAGGAGAGATGGCAAAGACAGACAAGAGGAGGATAAACAAAGAGGACGACTGACGACTCAAGTCTCAAAGAATAAAGCTGAAATCCTGCCAGATTACAGAATTAAATCTCTTTTTTGTATCTGCTGCAATGAAGATGCCCTTCAAACTCTAAACACACTGAGTAAAACTTCAAACCTCTCATTCATCACAGCCGGAAGGAAACTCATTCATTAGCTTCACTTATATACAAGTAACCACTAACTTCATGTGTGATTTGTTTTTTCTGGGAATTCCAGGGTTTAAAACACCCAGGAGGGAATTAAAAGCTCATATAGAGTGTTTTTTTATTGGCTCCTTCCAGTATTTCTCACACTCAATTTAAACTTGTCAACTTATAGGCCAATGAATACATGAGACGCCACAAGAATTTGGTCTTTTCAGATAAATCTATATTCAGAGATCTTTATTTCTGAGGGGGTTGCATTGGGGAGGACTCGGCCTCTGAAATCCTGGATCGAGCAGAAGCTCAAAGAGTCAGTTAAGCCTAAAACTGCTCAGAGAAACACAAGCAAACTCCAACAAGGAAACACACGGGACCAAATCTCATTTCCTCATTCTGCTTACATTTCAGTCTGCAGAGCCTTTTCTTTGCTGTCCTCTCCAGTGAACCTCGGGGTGAGAGTCAGCTGGCATTAAAAGTATCAGCTCTCAGTATCGGAAAACATCCCCGACGCAGAAATAAAAGTACACACATGGAAAATCAAAGAAACAACGCCACGGGGGAGTTCACAGCTGTTTGGACTGGAGCTGGTCTCTGCTGTGAGCTGAGCTTCATCTGATTATGGTAATGTCATCCAGAGATGGGAAAAGGCTATTGTTCCCCTGACAGACAAGACTGATAACCTGTGCTCCACAAGCATGTATAAACACACACAAAAACCACACACACACACACACACACACACACACACACACACACACACACACCAGAGAGGCAGAGAGGGTGATGACTGTTTCTCTGTTTATCTGCAATGTTTAATGTCAAGCCGCTTAATTTGGCTGATAAAAAGGCAGAAATGTGACGATTTATGGCCGAAATGAGGCGATGTGGCACAGACAGGCAGTGACAAAAAATGTCTCGAGACAAATTAACTGTCTGGAAAGAAAGACGTGATGCTGGCAAGACCTCACAACCTGGCCTACATGTAGCGCATATTAGGATTTAACAAGAGGTTTTATAAGAGTATTAACAAGGCACAAAGGCTCACTAAAGAAGCACTAAAAATCACTGAATTTGACATAAAACACAAAACACGTATATCTCCTTTGGAACACGTCAATAGCTCCCCACCTCCTTGAAAGTCTAAATAATGCAGTAGATACCTCTTGTTGGCTGGTGTGCTGGTGTCCTTCCTGGATCCAGATCCAGATGGGGAGGGCAGAGTCCCGCTGCCTTTCTTTGGTAGGATGGTCCCGTTGTTTACTGTGGGCCTTAAGGGCAGGGTGGCAATCATTGGCCTGGCTGGAAGAAAGGAACAACAACAGGCCATGTTACAGTAGCATGTGAGAGTGAGAGGAAAACTGCATTGTCACTGTGTATAGAATTATCTCTTATTATCTATTGTGCTAATGTGCTTAACATTAGTGTTCTTACTGCTCCTGCAGTTCGTTGGTCATTTCAGTCAGTACTGGGAGCAAATATGGTTTGTAATTTTGATATATAGTGTATCAATTATTATTTTAGCCTTAAACACAACAAATATAAAATACTCCCTCTGCATCAGTGAGGGTTTAAAGAGATATGAAATCATTTCACAGTGTAATATATCATAAGAATAAAACTAGGGGCAGCACAAAGACTCTTAAATGTAATTCAAATATGAGTTATCTTAATTTAAGGTTTTTTAATCTCATTTCAATGAAAATATTGTTGTGTTCAGTCACTTTTCCATACAGATGATATATTCTTGCAAATAATTAGCAGGATGTGGTTCATGCACACACACACACACACACACACACACACACACACACACACACACACACACACACACACACACACACACACACGCCAGTCAGGTCGGCCCAGAATAACAAATCCAAGCTGCAGCTTTATCTGCAGTGATAAATATTTAATGGACCCTTTTCATCCGGCAGACACGCACACTCACACACACATGCAAGCAAACACACTCAGGCACACACACACACATACATGCATGCACAATCAGGCCTACACACACATTTCTCTGTTATCTTTCATGTAGTAATTACACAGCAGGGGCAAACTGAGGTTGTAATTTTGTTAGCATGTTAAAGAAGATGAATGTGTTTGTGTGTGTGCGTGGCTGTACATGTGCAGGCTGTGTGCGTCGGTTAAGCTTTGTGAAGCAGATCATTGGACTTCAGTATAGGGAAGCAGGCTGCTGTCTCCCTGCAGCTAAAAGTGGGGAACAATAAGGGAAAGCAGCTCAGAGTCTGAGTCATCCTCCAGATCCCAAATCAAACTGAAACTTCATCCGTCCACAGTCACTCCGGAGACCGAAACTGGCAGCAGCTCAGAATCATAATCTGTTTCTGCTTCATCATTCAAGTGCACATTTGAGGACATAAAATGGCACAAAGTGCGGCTGATTTCACATGCAGACCTCATCAGCCTCTCGGGTGAAGATGCTATTAAGGACACAGATTGTATCAAACAGACTTCAGCTGAAAATCCACACATGCAGTACTGTTACACAACAAAAACAGCAAAGAGTATCATCAATGACTCTGGAAAGGTCTATTTCCTTCATTTCTCACCGTGACTTCACAGCTGAGATCATGCTGCACTCAGCTGTGTGAGATCACGTGGAGAGAGCGATAGCAGAGGTTGTGCATTATGAGTTATGTGTTGGCAGCTATGCCTTTTACTTCTGGTGGAACCTGTTTGTAGCTGAATTTGATTCTGGACCATTGCAGCTGAACTCAGACAGTGTCAGAGAGGTGTTGTTCCAACTATAACTTAAAGGAATAGTTTGCATTTCAGGAAATATGGTTGTTCACTTTCTAACTGAGAAGCAGGCTTCCTCCCAAACTGTTGAACTAGTCCTTCACTGTAACTTCTGCAACTGATGCTGTACTTACTTCTTATTTTGTCCATGTCCAGTTGGAATAAAACACATAACAGCTCTTCTTTTTTATAATAGGGAAAAGAGTTTTTTGGGGAAATTGTCCTTTAACACAAAGACTGCATACACACGTGCAAACACAAAACATGTATTTAGCAGCTTATTCTCACTAAGCTGTGACAGTCCATTGATAACTTAAAAGAATCAGTGAGTCCTTGGACCCATAAACATTAAAAAGGCATGTTGTGTGTGCATACTGCAGAGACAAATGTCCCCTGTTTAATAATAAATCCATTTCTATCTTTAGACTCAAATCACAGTGCAGTGACCTCAGGCAGTGCAGTACTGACAGTAACTGTGGGCTTCCTAGTGAAATACTATATAATACTACATAATACCAGCAGGCAGTGACTGAAATGTGCTTTTTGTAAACACCAGGCCCGGTTAGTGCCGCCAGACTTCACAGTCAGCCTACCTGGCTTCCCAACATTGCTGTCTGCTGAGGGAGACTTTCTCATCAAAGCAGGGTCTATACACATAACGTACAAGACGTTTAACAACACAGCACAGTCCAGGAGAAGAGAGGACAGGAGGGAGAGGAAGAGGAGATCAACTGGTCAGAGGAAGGAAATAAGATGGATTTGGAGGAGGCATCATCAGGAAGGAGAGAGGACAAAGTGGAAAAGAAGCAGGAGGCCTCTAAACCCCGATGATCGTGTTGCTCAACAATCCGAGAAGAAGCGACTGAAGAAACCCTTGAAAAAACATGCTTACAGTATACATGCATGTTACCTTTGGTGGGTCCTCTGCGGGACCCCATGGCCTGCTGCTCCTCAGACACATTGAGGCGGCGCACCACATCGGCCAGAGCAGACTTCAGCAGCTGAATCTCATCCTCCTGCATCTGGACCCTCTGCTCCAGGGAGGCGATGCGGTCGGTCACCTCCATACTGCTGGCTGCTGACGCGCTGTCATCTGAGGAAACACAGGGAGCTCGAGTCAGAGATGTGGAAAACATCACAGCGCTAACGTATTAGGGCAAATACTACCCTTATATATAACACCAAAATGAGTTAGTGCTGTCCACCATCCAATGTAACAGCAGATAACTGTTTTTGTTTACAGCAGGACGAGTTCATGTCAGTGTGTTCCATATGAAGCTGCAGCCTGACGATGGTTAGCTTAGCTTAGCATAAAGACTAGAAAGAGGGGGAAACTGCTAGCTTGGCTCTGTCCAAAAGTTACAAAATGAGGACATTTTAATGTAGAAATGTTACATATTACTTTTAATTCATGCAGATGGGGAGAAAAAGAGAGGATAGAAAACATTAGCACAGAGCCGGGGATGAAATGCAAACATCAAACTCCTTTCAGACCAGAGGCTCACTTTAGTGCTTTCATACTTTCAGACTCTTTGCCTGCGAAAGCGTTCGCCTCGTGTGACTCAAAGAGCTCGCCGCCTCTCAATCGAAACCTTTTATTCATGAGCCCGTTTTTAATGTCTCTCTGTTCTTTTGAGTTTAAACTAACTTAACACATTAGTCTCACCCCTCCACCTGACACCCTGATAGAGGCCAAGCACTGGCCACCGGGGTCCACTTCATTAACGATAACACATGCACACACACACACACACACACGCAGGGTCTCCTCCATTAAGACTTTGATGTCACAGTGGCTTGATAAAATATTAATGTAAATCACTGCTGTGTTTTCCCTGCAGACTTGCAATAACAGTCTGATGCATTATGCATTAGAGAGCAGGCATCTGGTGATTAGACAGATCTGCAGTCTGTGTTCCTTCTGTGAATCTGAGCTGCCTGGTAACATTATGGAAATCTGGGGAAGCTCTTGACTTCTGTAAATAACATTCTCACACAATCGACAACAACAGTGTCTTAAACATATTGAAATGTGTGTAATGTGTCTGGATTCAGTCAGACTGGTGAAAGCAAAGTGAGGTGATGAGCCTCTGAGTCGGTTAAATAAACAAAAAAATGCTCAGGGGATCGAGGACATCCATGATTAGAGCCTCTGCTCAAATATTTGCCAGTAGATAAAAAGATCCTTGCAGTGAACGGAATTTTTATTCCATAAAAATAAATTCTTTAGCAAAATTCTTCATCGCTGCAAAAAAGTCATGTGAAAATTGCCAAAAATTTAGCATGTTCACATAGAAAATGCACTTAAACCACGATAAGCAGACAGATTTGTTTCTTGATGTGTAAAGAAATATTGGAATAACGTGTGTGATGAGAAGGCCATCACACTTGTTTAAAACGTTTTGTATGCATCACAATAAGCATCCAGAAGCATATAATCCCATACGGTCCAATGATGTCAATTTAATTTAATTGGCAGAACGCACTGGAGAAGCAATTTCACAGATTTGTTTTTGAGTAGTGGACAAATTCTATTCATGAGCTGGTTGTGAATTGTTTAAGTCGGGGACACCCTCGATGAGACCACATGGTAAATTGGTGTGTTAGGCAGATGAGACACTTGCTGATTGTAGCAGAAAATGGAAATCTGAACAGATTCAGAATGGCTGAATCAGCCAGTTCACAATGAAACAAACCAGCTACACACACACACACACACACACACACACACACACACACACACACACACACACACACAAAAGTATCCTCCAGTGTCCTGTTTAATGTTGCAGGAAGCCCTTTAGTAGCTGTATTTCCGTCTACCTGTCGAGTGAATTTGAAGCAAACTTTTGAAATATCGCTAAAAAAAGAACGAAGAAAGAAAGAAAATGCGAATTCTGAGTGTTTCCATCAGCTGGTTTGGAGCGAATAAACTAGGCTACCCAAAGCATAGTTTTGTCAGAAGGTGGCGGTGTAGGCTATGTACGCACAGTTAGGGTAATAAACAGAAGTGGAGGTCGCGAACCAGAAACAAAAACAGCTGTTTGCCAACCTGGAATAAATCTCAATGAAGAAAAAGAAGAAGAAGAAGAAGAAGAAGCAGGCCATCTATCACAGAAAAATGGGGGGAGGTCATCAGGATTTTTTTCATGTGTCATGGAAATATCTGTGAAGACGCCAACAGCGGAATCAGTTTCTTCTTCTTCTCTTGGAGCGGTAACAGCTGATAAGTAATGTCAATTAAATGCTCGCTACGTCAGAATTCATCCTGAGAGGATATTTTAACTTCCCATTATTCACATCAACCCTCTTACAAAAGGCAATAACCGCCTCAAGTCAGCATTTTTGTGAAAATTGAGGATGTTTTTTAAAAATCTTCCGTTTCCATCAACCTTTTCTAAAGCGATCCTTCAAAATGCACATAAAATTACATAGATGGAAACACAGCTAGCCACTGTCCCAGCCATTACTGCTGTTTTGTGATAAATACACACATAGATTTCGCTGAAAACACTGCTTCATGTTGACCATGCACCGGCCCACCTGCCGAGACTCCATAATGAAAACTCCCCATCTGGAGAAATGGAGTCAGATGAAAACTGCAGGTGCACAGTCTAATACATTACACTCCCAGCAGTGAAATACAATGAAAAACATGTCTGCTTTAGTCCATACGCGCGTACATTTACTGAGACAGATTTCTACTCAAAGGAAATGTTTTCTTCTTTCATAACACAAACGAAGGAAGCCTCTTCCAGAGATAAAACTATATCTTAATAACTCTCTGCTCACCTGAGACACTGTCTTTGAAGCAGTCCTTGTTCATATTCACATGTCACAGGGTGGATATCCCGAGATAAAGCTTCTATTATCTGTTCAGCATCTGTTGTGGGTCTGCTCTCAACACTGACACAATGACAGCATGATACCATCAGTCGTTGAGGTACAATGACTGGCTGTCATGGCCGTGATTCTCTGGCTTTGCGCTAACATCCTCCGTCTGTCACCCCGCTCCCTGGTTAAAACCTCAGGGGCAAGTTAACGCCCAGCAACACGTTCACAGGCGGCACGGAAATCAGAAGAGGTCAGTGGAGCTGAAGTGTGGTGTTTGTTTTTATACAGCGGCATGTATGCTGGCACTGTGTGGCTAAATTTGTGTGATGTGACAGCATTCTCTGGGGCTCAGGTCACATGATTTCTGTCCACAGAGTCTGAATCAGTGAGATGTCAATCTTCATTTCACAACAAATCCATCCCCACATACACCCCAGCAGTATTGTTTCTCTTTCATCCCCACAAAAGCAGATCATTACACCCCAACAACCTCCTCTCGCTCCAGTGCACCGTTCACACCTGTCAGCCGGCTGCTTAAATTACTTCATTTCTGTCAGTCTGCTCCGTCAGAGCTTCTCCCTCACTGTCTTTTTCTGTGCCTGTTTCATTATCTGGTCAATATGTGGCTGGGGTCACAAATCCAAGACAGATCTCTGAGCCTATCTATCTGCTCGCCTTAATATAATGTGACACGCTGCTCCCTATTACCTTCCTCTGCCAGGCGATGTCATTCTGGCTGGACCACCTGCCTGCTTAAGTGCTTGTCCATCACTTGAGCCACAGGGACTCATTGAAGGGCAAATAAAAAAACAGGCACTCTCTTCGGTTCATTTTTCCTGCTCTAAAATAACAACCGCAGCCTCTACTTCATCACCTTAATCCTGAGTCATTTACCGACCTCACCGCCATCAATAATGAACACTGGAGCGTGTACACATGCACTGACCCATTTCCCCCCTTCTGCACCCTCATCAACCATGAAGATCAATACACTAAAGGAGTGAAAAGACTAAAACAGTCCTGGCTAAGGTCTTCTGATCAGCACAGAGCGAGAGCATTCACATTGTGAGCACGGCGGCCTCGTTCTTCGGGAGCAGCAGCTCTGTGTTGATCTGAGCTGTCTGGCTTTCTTCTTAATAGACTTGCACTTCCATATACTATAGAAACACACATGTTAGGATGTGAACATAAATACACACTCAAGGAATAAAAGAAGACGACGTTAAGGAAATTCCCTCTGAGGAAATGTCACGACACCCGCTGTCACACTATGTCTTCCAGTACTTGCGCATGTTGAAAACCAGAGTGATTGATGTCTGTTTTCTTTTCACTCAGCAGTGCAGAGGAGCCAAACAATAAAACTGAATTGACTTGATGAAAAGTTCGGCAGCCAGGTTAAGCTGCGCCACAATGGGGGGGTTTAAAAATCACACGCAGTGTTTGCAGAAAACCAACAGATCAAAGAAACGAGAGGCTGCAGGAAGCGGCCTGTCACAACATTATGACAACAATTCCTGTTTTTCAGAGACAGAGCTCGCACTGATACGCACTGCTGGCACATTTATCCACTTGGTGGATGCAGATAGCAAACAGCGGGGTTAGCGACCGGTTTTAATTTCATAACATGAACGCACATGGCCAGGTGCTGTGCTGCTGGAGTGCCAGTTCAGCTGCTGCAGATTTTGCCTTCAGGAAAGCCATTTCTCCCAAGACCAATGAGTCACACTTATTAAACAACCTGACTTCAGTCTGCTGCTGCTGGCTTCACTAATGGAAGTCTGGACCTAATCATAATCAAGTGGCAAGCAGGATTTAATTTCATGCCAAGAAGTAAAGGAGGCAGTGATTTAGAGACAGACAGAGAAAAGGGTGGAGGGTTAAGATGGAGACTGAATGGATTGGACAGTTAATAATCTTGATAATAAAACAAGAGTAAAGGTACAGACATGCTGATAGCTCTGTGAGGCTGAGCAGGTATAGCGGTTTTAAGCTAAATGCTAGTATGCTAATGTGGTCACGATGACAACGCTAACATGCTGTCTGGCAGATATTGTTTAGCATATCTCACTATCTTAGGTTTGTGAGTTAGCATGTTAGCAGCTGCTAATTAGCAGTAATGCAAAACACAGCTGAGACTGATGGGAATGTTATTTTGTAATAAACCAAAGTCTTGCACAAATTAGAATTTTTGGCATGATGACGGCACAAGAGGAAAAGCAAGAAGATCACGAAGTTATTAAAATTCATCCTAAGGGGTTCGTGTGAGTGTGCCGCATTCCCATTAATGCTAAATCAATCAGTGCCAAAGTACCTGAGAGCACATCTGGGTGGCAGAGTAACAGAGTATGGAGAGAAAGAGAGAGAGTGAAATGACGTCACTCCTCCCTGCAGCTTGTTAAAGTTAAACACGCAGACAACACTTGCTGCAATATTTGCGGTGTGAAATGCAAAGCTGTGTGGAACATGTATAACCTGAGAAGACACCTTCACAAACACAAAATATGTCTGAGTGTTCCATGTTTGATAACCTGAAAGCCAAATCCCCTGCAGCAGCCATAGCTAACATTAGCACGCCTGCAGCCAGCGCCGAAGAAGCTGAACCCTCCACTGACGATGAAACATTAAGTGAATCATCGATAACTTCATCGATATCTTTGGGTCATTCTTTAGCTAGTTTGTTAAGTTGTTGTTGGAGATAACTGGGCTGTTTTCAAAGTCTTGGCTGACGTTAGCATAGCATTTTTTGTAGCATTAGCCATCACTCAATCACTGGCTTTATTCTATATTGAGCAGTTTGGACTAAAGTCGCTGCAATTCAACCTCTTAGGATCATAAATGTTTTTTCAAAATTCCACAGCCATCCATCCAGTGTCCACACTTCAGTCTGGACCAAAGTGCTGGACCAATCAACCAGTACTCCCATCAATGGAGCCGTGTTGCTGAATTTTAATATTATGCAGAGTACAAGACATGAAAAATGTCATGCTTGAAATTGCAGCATTTAGAAAATTGCAGTCTGCCCCAGGCATGATGGAAACCATCCATCAGGTGCATGTCAGCAGAATGAAAAATTGCAAAACCATTTGAGCTAGAGATTGAAGAAAGAGAGAACTAGAGGAGGAAGACAAAGGTACTTAAAGTGCCATCAATCCAGTGTGTCACCTGCAGCAAGCAGTGGATGGCCTGACAGAGGTGTATTAGCTAATCAACTGGCCAGATTAGGGAGACAGACGCTTGGTTTACAAGCTGCCTCGGATGGGTCCTGGACTGGACTAAGGCTTAGTGGCTATAAATAGACAGAGGTGGATCAGAGAAGGGGAAGCCCTCACATGACCTGAGCGGAGATAAAAGAGGAGAAGACAGACAGTGCAGGGAGAGAAACAATCACACAAACACCGACAGAGGGGTAAAAGAGAGAAAGATGGAGCTGTGAATGTGAGTGTGTGTCATAAAGAGTGTGTGTTTGGTTCAAAGAGGAGCATGAAGACAGGCCTAACGACCCCCGCAGGAGATCCTACCGTCCCTCTACGAGCATGTTAAACCCTTCCTTCCTCCCATCAGCCACATCCTTCCTGCGGTCAAGCTCAGGTCAAATGGGATGATGCAGCTCCCCCACCTTGCTGCTCCCACCATCCCACACACTCCCTCCACGCACTGACCGACACTTAACACACACACACACACACACACACACACACACACACACACACACACCTCATGCAAACATACAAGAGCAGAGCTGCAGGGTCCAGACATGATCGAATGATGCAACAAACACCATCAGCATCTCCTCGAGGTCCGCTGGCCGTCCACTCTCTGTGGAAATGTAAACGTTCTTTCTCCACAATGACTCACCCCATCTTTAAATATGTCATATGCATTTGGCCTGTATTACAAATCAAATTCACTTTGTCAGAAATTGCTAATTTTACTATTTTTTAGCTATCCATGGCTGAGAGAGCTGTAGAAACCCAGTGCTGCATTTAGAAAAATTGGAAAGTGGACGTTGGAATTCTTTTCTCCGAGTCCAAATAAAATAAGAATAATACTGGAGTTGGTCTTGCAATTTCAAAAAGTGAAACATAAGATTTAACCCCTCTTCCCACCACAGTAATTTTGGTACAGCCCCGAAAGCCTTTCTGGGATGCTGTGAGGAATCTGAAAGCCAAAAAGAGAGAGAGATGGGGAAAAGGGAAGAAAGTGGAAAGACACGGCCCATTGAGGCAGAATAACTCCTCCTTAACTCTGCTGTATACACCAATATCAAAACCTCCTGCTCTGACAAATCACACACACACACAGCCACACACGCAAACACTCTTCTCTGTCAAAGAGGAAGTGTTCACGGTGTGGCGGAGGGATTATGCTGGATATGTGGAGCAGATCTTGCTCAATGCTAGTGATCCCTATACTCAGGGGGTTTGAGCTTAGCAGCCGGCTGGATTTGTATTCTGCCTCTCTCTCCGTCTCTAACCTCCTTCACCTCTCTCTCTGTTTGTCTGTCTCCGTCTCTCTCATGAAACTGTGGTGGGATGGATTTCTGAAACAAGGCTAGAAATGAACTGACTGTGGGAGAAAAAAAAGAGAGACTGGAGGATTACACTTAAAGAGGGCTTGGCAGTCTTTCTCTAATATTTATCCTCTGCTTCTCTCACTGTCGTCAGTGCTGCTCACTCGAATGACCACTTGGCTTTAGCAGTAGACTGTTGAGGAGTATATGCAGACATCAGAGCGTGGGATATCTGGAGCTTCAATATGCTAAACTGGAGCTGAAGCCACAGAGCACCACTGCAGTGGTGTGCAGCCATAAAAATGATATTAACTTTTCAAGAACAGCAAGTGCACAATAAGTTTGGCTTAAAAAACCACTTTGATTATGCGGTGAAGGGGATTTTCGGACACTTTACGACTGGTGGAGATTTCCAAATTAATTTATTTAAGCTTGTAATCCTGAAGTTTTTCATTAAATCAAACCCTGTTGTTGACACTTTGCTTGGCATATTCTCAGCAATCGTCATTCCATGTATTTACAGTGTCTAATTACATTTCCATAAAGTAGTTTTCATTGTTAGCGGCGGAGTCCGCCATTCCCACTATGGCTTCAAATTAGATTAACAGAAAATGATGCAGCAGCAACAGCTCCACAATTTGTGCTTTAATCTCTCTGCCTGCATGCAGAAAAGGTCAAAGCCTTTAATGGCCTTTAAATAATTTTATTCATCAGTTTTTCAGACAGGTGCACAGCAGCAGAAAGGCTTTAAGGCCTGCAAAATTGTGTGGAATGAAAAAGGTGGCAGTTCTGCGACAAACTTCCCCGTGTGACGAAGCGCTTTCAGTGTGTCGCCGCGGCCGCTGGGCCACACAAAGCTGAAGTAGTTAAACTCACTTTGGACACGGTTATGTTACCGAAGCTCAGATGAACAGCCACATTTGAAGTCACAGCAACCGAAAACTGTTTTATTACAAACATGAGGTCAAACAGGGTCCTGCCTTCAAGAAGAACTACACACTAATTTATGTCTTGTGACTCCGTATGTGACATATGCTCCCGCCCTCTCCAGAGCTACATGAATCACAAGGGTGCTATGTTTTTAGTGAATTTTGCCAAAAGCTGACTAGTGTGCAGGTCTAAGTCTGGTTGTATTCAACATTTTTCTTTTGTCAATAAATCCAATAACAGTCATTAAATTACAAACAGACCCTCTCTTTGCTGTTGCAAACAGGAGGGCAGTCGTTATGGCAACAATATTTATCAAAACACCAATAATTTGGACTTTATATGACATCTCTGTCCAAATTAGGATTGAACTAATAGAATGTAGCGAACGGCCAAAGACAGACACCCTTCTTTTCGCTGTGACTTTTCGGGAAGAAACAGGCCACAGAGCACTAAGTCACGCCTGGCAGCGAGTCCGGGCTCTGACACAAGCCCCTTTCTCAGTCTCAACCTTTCTCCGCATAAAACAGGGCTTTGTCCCTCAGCAACAAACAACCAGGAAGGAACAGGAGGCGGGACACTTGTTCTCTCCAATATATGCGTGTGTGCGCGCATGTGTGTACTTGTGTTGTTCCATCCAGTAACAGTGTTGTTATGGGAAACCAGATTTCCATGGTGTGAGAATGGTCTCACACACACACACAGACACACAGAGCCTGTGTGCCAGAGACCATCACCATCCTGAACATCAGCCAATCGTGTATCTGCCGTCTGGAGGGGAGAGAACATACAGTGGCTGCAGATGAGATCATTACACAACTAAGCTGAAAAAAAAAAAAAAAAAAAAACATTAAAAAATGACTTCCTTTTTGGTGTGTTTCTATTCTTGAGTTCCAGTGCACTCTCACTGCTATATGCTTCTTATGTTCAATGCATTTCAGGGGTTATTCTGGGATGATTTGCTATTCAGTGCTCTGACTTTCCACTCAGCCAGCCACGTCTGCTTCTACATGCCGTCTATTTTCACACCCTGAGCGTTGACACCACCCAGAAAACACACCTGAGCCCGTCACATCCAGCTATGTTTAGCTGGAGGGAGCGATAAGCCTCACAAGGTCACCTAATAACATTTTCTTTGCTCTCTGTGGTCACAGTGGACGGTTGTCTCAGGCTCTGCATTACTCAGTTATCAAATTAAATGGTCCTAACATGTGGGTAAACAAACATACAATTCACTGGGCTGAAAGTGGGTTTTTTTTTCATGGATGTTGCATGAAAAGAAGAAAAGAAGGAGTCCTTGAAATTGGAGTTTGGGGAATTTTAAGATGCCCTGAGTCATTATTTAAATTCTTAGCTCATTGATTAGACCAGCCTGTGCATTCTGGGTTCAGCTGATAGCCAGACGGAGGTCTGCAGACCAGTGGTTCCCACAGGGTCCGTCACATGATGGCTCCTTTGTTGGTTATTTCCTTTAACTGTGTTTTATGACACCTTTTCGAACAAAAACAGATGAAAGAATAAATGTCAAAGTCACAGCATTAAAAACTTTGCTTAGTTTGCAGTTGTGCTGCTGCTAATGACATGACACCTCACCGTTGGTGGTTGTCATGGTGACACTTTTTGGGGAGCTCAGCAGTCTGAAAAGCAGCGAGTTTCAGGACAGCCATGGAAAGATTTGACAGGGTAAACAAACAGAGCTCAAAGAAATGCTGATACATCTCAGCCCTCAACACAGTCTGACAGGAATGAGCCAAACAACAGAACTTAAATCAGACTCGACTCCGCTCTGCTAACGGCTCGAAGGAGAGGTGCTGCCTGCTTGTGGAGGACGGACATCCATTAGTCTCTGCGGTACTGAGTGTCCCCAACATCATGTAAGTGTGATCTGGTTCTGTCATCCCTGTTACACATGGAGGCAAGACGTGTCAGAGGAGTCAGACCTGAGGGTTGTCCTCTCTCTGCACATCAACAGCAGGCTCACGTGTGCCATTAAAATGCCTACCTAATGCCTAACATGCCTGCAGACGTTTTTTTGTTTTGTATGTTTGCCCCTGCTCACCTATAGTATACAGTAACATGGCCTAAAGTCTAAAAAGTTTAGGAGCCACTGCTCAACATCTAGGCCAGATTTATTCCACAGTGATAACAAAAGTAACAGTGTTTAACAAGTTTTCCACTTACAAAAGTGGGTTTAACAGGCTTTGCATTGTGGTCTGTTGATGATCTTTACTGTCAGCAGACTGATTGATAGCTTCTTCTCTTGTTATGTATTTCTGGCTGTGTAAATGTTTGACCTTCACTGTAAAAAAAAGATTCTGAGAACAAAATGTAATATTTGCCACTGATGTTTATAATGAAATATTTCTGAAATCAGACTGAACTGTAGCTGCACAAGAACTATTGGACATTAACACATATGATGTAGTTTGAAACAACAAAAAAAGCCCTTTAACAACAAAGCTGGCCAACCAAAGGAAAGTACATGTTAATTAAGCATGTTTAAGTCTGGACCTCTCCTTTAACACCTCATTGAAACTGACAAATTGACAACAATAGAGGGGAAACAAATCAAATAATCATGTCCACCCTCTTTCCCCTCATCTCCACACCTGTGGTCTTGATGAATCTATTTTTAATGGAATTTCTAATGGGACTCTCCTCGTCTCCCTCTCCATCTGTTACAGACAGGCTGAACACATGCAATGTGGACACACACACACGCAGAGCTGGGGCTTCCCCCTTGGTTCTTCCATTAACAGCAGGTGTAAGAGACCAATTAGGGTGCTGAGCAGCCTCTGGGAGCTGCACCACGAGCACAGAGAGGTTAATTATATCTGTTCACATCACAACTGGCCAGATGAAATCCAGGCCAGGGTTTAGAGATGAGGTGCGACCAAATCAATGGGCCGTGGCTTCAGGCCCACAGGAGACAATATGCTCACGGAGATAATTAGCATAAATATAATCGAGCCAACATTCACCAAGTCACAGTAACTGAACTGATCTTTAATTAATCTTAAATGGTTTGGTGACACACTGTGGGATTAAAGGGGAGATTTATGTACAGACACTCATATGCACAGATATGCATGTGCACACATGAGCGCATACATACATACACACTGATACATGCACACTGATGATCTGTGCGGGAAATCATTTGCATACTAATTTGAAGCACATTTGAATACCTGGCTGCGCTTTAGAGCATCTTCAGATGGAAAAATTCATGATTTAATCTCTGTTTTCCTTTGTTTGTCTCTCTGATTGGACAAAATAGCTTTGGCAATACTTCGAGCATCAAGCAGAGACTAAAAATAATGGCATCTCCTTGGGATTCTGCTGACTTGTGTGATTTATTACTAGTCGCCCTCCCCCACAGGTAGAAGTCAATGCTCTGTTGAGCACATTTAGTGTTACCATGCAGAGTGGAAGCATCCAACACGACTCTGTTTCTGGCTCTTTCATGGTATTTTTACGCATCCCTGACATTCTATTCAAGGACTCATGCAGCCTGCGCGTCTCCTTTCCTGACCTTGCGATGGTATGCGCACACACACACACACACACACACACACACACACACACACACACACACACACACACACACACACACACAACCAGACTCAGTAGAGTCTCCCTTTCATGTTCAACTGCCAGAAGCATGAGTTACAAACACACGCAGAGTCAGTATATATATTTAGCACAGGAACTCACACACCCCTGCTTTACATGCCTGATTGTTTTAGTGGGTCATTGGATGAGGCTGCATGAATGTGTGTCAGTGGAGGAAAAGACAAGAAAGACACAGAGAGAGCGAGAGAGAGAGACAGAGAGGAGAGGGGAACTACTCAGTTCAGACAACAAATGGCATCTCCTGCCTGCTGGCTCACCAAGAGGCTGTTTCCATGAGGATGCTGACTGACCTTATTTCTGAATAAAATGCAATGCGTCACCAGGTCACCACACCATGCACAACAATATTTGTGTAATGCAAAGAGAAAATATGTCTTCAGAGTTTTACAGAGAGTTGTAGAGAGCTGAGATCAAGTGCAGTGTTTGCAGAAAAAAAAAGAAACTGCCTCTGCCTCAGCAAGGCGACAAAAAGTGTTGTGATACTGGTGGAGAAATATTGATAAGCTTGTCAAATATATTGCAGTGCTGACAATTTGTCCCACCTTTACTTTACAATGATGGCTGAAGTTGCATTCAGGCCAAAACAGGGGAAATGTAACTCAAGTGTGGAAACTACACTCATGGCTGCTGCTAAACACTATAGAGCTGAAAATGATTACTAGATTACTCATCATGCATACACTGCTCTACATGTATGTGGATGCTTGACAGATATCAGTACAAACTGGATCTGACATCATCTGATCCTGGCTCAGTATGATCCCGCCCTGTGGCTTCTATGCAGATTCTGTCCAACACAAGCACCACCAGAATGCCCTACATACAAGCATTTAAGACAGAAAATCCACAAAGAGAGCAGGATACCAGAGCACAGGGCTGGCACTATGTTGACACCGGATCACTTTCGTTATGTAATTGGCACCATTTCTCAACTGGCAACAAGGGTAGCCACAGATCTGCTCTCAAGACATACACACACACACATACACAGCTTGACTCTCCTGCAGCACAATCTGCTGTTTTAGACAATGTACCACAGAGCCGGAGTCGCAGGGTATCTGCTGCTGTAGCCTGCTACTACACACAGTCAATATAGCTGTTAACATGTTCACGTTTAATGAGCACAGACTGTCACTCTGTGTAACTGTTAGCAGCTAATGGCTCTCTCTACAGCAGCACGAAAGAGAAAGTGCAAGGCAAACCCTTATCAGGAGAAAGGGGAGAAAAGAGTGAGAGCAGATAAGGAGTAGGAGGGGAGGGGGGGTGACTTGTAGCAAGACTCGTGACTACAGAAGCCCAAACCGCCCTGCTCAATATCTGTCCTGGAAAAAAAAAAACACAGAAAAGCACTTTGAGCTCCACCTGGGGCACTCACACAAGATCAAACAAAGAGCGTGAGAGAGTCTGATGTTGGGATGAAGGGTGAGGGGGAAAATGGAGGGAGCTGGAGAAAGAGGGAAAGTAAAGCGAGGTGAAGGACAGCCGGAGTGATAGAAATGGAAGAAATCCAGCGACACTGATGGAGACTGGAGGGAGATAAAAAAGAAAGGGAGAGTCGTGTGTGCTCTCACTGACACAGCAATAGGAAATCAATGTCAACCTTTAAATGAATCAGCAGCAGTGGACGAGTTATCCCATTCAGGTCGATATTTATTAAACTGCTGCTCTGGTACATGTTACAGTTGCACATGAATAATGGCAGAGAGACACATCATTTCCTAACACTCCCCTCTCTCACTGGTTCTCCAGGAAGGAGTGCAGGTCAGCTTGCCAGCAGGTTTTACCAGGCATTGATATATAATGTGAAAGAGCAGGGAGAGAGGTTAAAATGATGAAGAGGAGTAGCTATTTGCTGGTAAATATACAGTATATTTTCAATCTGAGAGTCAGCGCATGTGGATTTAATCTCAACAGGAAGGCACAATGCAAACTACTATGATTTTTCACTTTAAGAAGCATCTTTTTTGCTTAAATCATGTCCACAATGGATGATAAACCAAATAAAACAAAGGCTCTATCAATACTATGTGAAGTGAAGTTCCACTATAGCCTCTAAATTGGAGAAAACTAAAATCAAACTTAGTCCCACACACAAACAAACAAATACACCTCCGTCTCCTCCTCCTGAGCATCCCTCCTTGGCTCCCGCTTGGTAACGTGAGCTGGGCTTTAATCCTAATCCCTCTACACGTGCCATCATCAATCAGGGTTTGGATGCAGCTACCAATAGATGCACAGCCAAAAGGAGGAGGAGACTGGATGGAGTCGTGTCACCTCTTCTGTGTATCAAAATACCACCGACAAACATCAAACGAGCCTCTGTCTTTATGAGTTTCCCCCCTCCACCCTGCACGCCCGCCCCATCCATCTGCACTCCCACTGATTCAAACTTCCTTCCCGTCTTTCTTACGCACTCACTTTGCTGCTTTCTTGCTGGTAATTTGTCCGTGTCCCTCTTCTCCATGCCCCCTCAGCTGCCTTGTTGGCATATTTTGGTGCCATCGTGGTACACTGCCGCTGAGGTGAGAGCTGAGCCATTGTGCCTGTGGGTGTGCAGCGCGAGTGTGGAGCACGGAGATAAAGGGATGTTTGATCCAAATCTGAGCAGCCATCATTAGTTCAAAAGGTAAAACACCAAATCTCACTAATGAATGCAGGCAAATGGATTTGTTCGGATGGAGAGGCTGGGTGCTCTGAGATGAACATGAGTGTGTGATCATCAGTATTACAGTGCTGTAAGTGAGCCGGATTTACTTATTAACAGATTTACTTATTAACACATCAGGAGCTTTTGGTACAGCAGGAGATAATGAGCAAGGAATCACATTAAGTCATGTTTTTGCCCTAATGATGTTGCATGTTTTTGCTACTATTTCAAGCACTCAACATAATTGCAATTCATTGTGAAAAGCATCAGAAGTTTTTAGACTTTAGAGTTTCTACCTTCCATTCAGCAGCTGGCTTCTGACTTCTTTTCTGTGTGATATGAAAATGAACGTATGCAGATCAGAGCTGAAACAACCAGAAAATTAATCAGCAACAGTTTTGATTGGATTCATTTATCAAAAAACTAAACTAAGTAGCCACAGCTAGAAGCCCAGAGAGGCCATGTTTGGGCACAGCAGCGCTTTGAGCTAAAAGCTAATGTCCACATGCTAACATAGACACAGTGACAAAACTAACATACTGATGTTTAACAGGAAATATTTACCATGTTTATCATGGGAGTTGGCCGTGTTAGCATGCTAACATCTGCTAATTAGCACTGCACGGAAAGTATTGGACAACTTGAATTTGAATGTACCTCATTTCAAAGCAGTTGTTGGGACATTTCAGTCTGGACCAAAGCACTGGACTGACCAAACAACTGACCTTATATCTAGAGCTACATTGCTAGTGCGGCTAAAAATGTCAAATGATGGTTCTGAGTTTGGGACTTTTGGTCAGGTAAAACAAAGTAAAAATTTGACATTATTGTTCCTCAATGCTGCATTTGTGATCAGAAGTTTAAAACTCCTTCATGGTGCATTCATGGAAGCTCCAACATCTGCCATTTGGGTGAACAACAATCAGACAGGAGAGTGTAGAAAAATATAATGCATAAAACTCAACACATGAAATCAAACTCCAGAGTTATTATATTGGGCTATGGTTGGCTGTAATCTAACAGCAGGCAAAGTAGGGAAAACAACCAAGACGGTCGTTTAAAATTATAGCATCAAATGGATTCTTTCTTTGCCTTAAAATGAACAAGAACCATGCCAATCTGATACACAGACACTGATAATTCTATAAAAACAACTACAATCTCATTACCAGGCACACAACACACACTAATTCAATCAAAACTGTCCTCTTCTCCAGAACCAGTGGATCCCAAATGTGACTTAATGGATTTAACACAGACGAAAAGCTTCTCTGAAAGATTCACTTCCTTCACTGGCTGTAATCAGCGTGCGTCTGTGTGTCCGACTGTGTAATGGGGCTAATTTTCAGTTAGCCTGAGCTAGCCTCGACCTCCTGAGGACAAAGCGTGCAGCCTGCGCGTGTTTCTGCAGTTTAGCTGACCTAGTCTCTGAACATTAGTCTGGTTGGATGCTCCACAACACACGGGCTGAGGGAGAGAGGGAGAATGAATGACATCATTGACTTTTGCTTTGAGAGGATCTGGGTTTAGCTGGACGGCAGCGGCAGAGAAGCATGATGTCACTTTGGCCTACAGGCCCCCCACACACACATCCGCTGCAGCTTGTACACACCAACATAAACACACACATCTTAACTGAGGCTCACCCAATTAAGCAGTCTCTTGGAACAACGAACAAGGCGCTGCTCCCTTGCCGTTACAGCTAAGTGTGTTTTAGTTTTGTGTGTGTGTGTGTGTGTGTGTGTGTGTGTGTGTGTGTGTGTGTGTATGTGTGTGAAGGCAGGGGAGAGAAATCAAGGGGTTTGGAGGTTGGAAAATCCCTGGCAACAGCCTCTGAGCAGCATGTCTTATTTCATTGGCTTTCTCTCGCAGAGGAAACATGACATTGTGAGGGATTGCAAACAACCTCGCAGTGTCAGAGAACTTCTCTCCCTCAGGTTTCTGGTCATAACATAGCGAGAAGTCAATGGGGGGAATCTTAAAAAAAGAGACTTTCGTGTTTATAATCACAAGTTAACTGAATGTAGATTTGCAGGAGAAGTTGCTCCAAGATTAGCCGCTCTGGTGCTTAACTTCTCCCACCTGTCACCAAAACCACTGAGCCTCGAGGGCGACACCTACATACTGCTGTGCTGAAAAGCTGTACCTGCCACCACTCTGTAATTTGTGAGCTTTTTAAAGGTCGGTCGCTCCCTAAGAGGAAGTTGTAAAGCGACTCTGATACTGTACAACTGCTGCACCTGTTTTTCAGGTCAGTCCAACCGACCCACCTCAGTTGTTATCTTTGATGCACACAGGAACACGTGACCAGACAAGGTGAATAATCTCTTCTCTCAGTTACTAGACATCATTGAGACTTAATGGGACAGTGGCTCCATTTTCTAACATGCAAACCATGAACTGGATGATGCCTCATCTTCTACTTACTCCTGTGTCCTTGTTACAAGTGACCTTATACTACATGCCATCATAAATGAAGCAGCTGTACCATCTTTAATTAGCCATTTATGGGCTGGATGTACCAAGGGAGGCCATCTAGGTGCAGGAAAGTAGTTATCATGTCTCTCTTTTCTTCCCTGAATACACAAAACATAGACATAGATTAGTTTTCTATGATCTATATCTACACTATAAGCTTCTCTCACTCATCTGGTTCTTTTTGTCTGGGTCCTCTCCTTTGTGATTGCTATAAATGTAATGAGGGAAATCCATGAGGATAGAAGCTTTTAACGGGATTCACCTCACCAGTCATTCATGAAAGTAGTGAGGTACCCAGTATCCACAGCGGAGGACACTTCCATGTAATTTCACATCCATGATTTGCTCTGTTGGACAACAGTGTTCCCTCATCCCATCGACTGCTCCTGCTTACACAGCGCAGTAAATATTATTGATTTTTTCATTATCCACAAATGGCAATTATGGGTTACTCCATGCTTCAACAATGATAGCTTACACTTGCTAACCACCACACAGCCTGCAACTACTACTATGGAAAAACTGAAAAATACTAGTTGTATGTTAAAAGTAATGAGGATGTGCCACTGAGGTGGATGAGAGGTGAGTGTTTTGAGGGGAAGTTTCAGTCTTTATAAGATAAATATTAAATTTTATCTTCATTTAGCTGGAAACTCAAAACCCTTCAAAGCCCTCTGCTACAGCTTCTATGAGGGACACCAGTTATTGTGTTGGGGATAATCCCCTTTGTGTAGGGGGCTCACCTGCTGTAGTTTGTCAGTATGCAGGCAGTGACAACATCAACAAAGTGTGCTTCATTCAAAAATAGTACAAAATAAGACAGATTCCTCTGAAATGCTCGACTGAGATAAACTTATACACCTCTACATGACCTTTCTGAGCATGGTTCAGTCATTCTGGTGTCCGTCTTACAGAAGTGTTTGCTTTCTTAAAAAAAGAAACTCGGGCTTCTTGGAAATAAATCCTGAACTGATGTAATACTGATGTGTCATGCTGCTTTACTTCTTCCCTGAGTCACTCCCTCTCCCACCCATAACATTAGCAGCCTGAAGTATGGTTTCTCCCTCTGCCAGCGAAGAAATTACATTAGTGCAGGAGGCAACATGAGCAATAGTGTCCTGTTCTGTCATTTCTGTTCTCTCTCGTTCAGCAAACTGATTGCAATCAACCAACAGAGGAGAAATATAATCATAACATACCCATCATCACATCTAGCAGAACCAGAGCAATCAGGGCAGCTGCTGTAAGCAAAGGACTGTTCTTCATCCAGCCTCCGTCTTTGTTTATTAGCTCTCTTGATGGCTTCTGGCTCACACTGACTGTTGACTGTATTCTGGCCTTGATTCCAGAAACTTCCTTTTGATTCTACAGTGTGTTTTTCTGCCATTTGTTCAAACATTCACCAAAGCCAGCATGTTAAGAATCAAACATTTTGACACGATCAAGAACATAAAGGCAGAACCCCTTTTCCACCAAAGCCTTACAGGAGCCCATGTCTGCAGCGCGCACACACACACACACACACACACACACACACACACACACACACACACACACACCTCTACTTGTGTCAAGTTTAGCCAGTCAGCTGGTGACATGTGAAGTCCAGACAGACAACATGCAGCTGAGGGAGCACAGGGGATGGGGGAGGAAGAGTGAGGAGAGGATTAGTTAGTTTTACCGTTGCAGAACTGTAGCAGTGATGAGGTGTCATACAAGCTGCTGTAGCTGGAAAAGCCGTCCTCCATTCTCAACCTCTGCTCCGCTCCTCTCTGCTCCCTCCGTTATCCACCACTCCTTCTCCTCTCCTCTCTCTCTCTCTGGTGAGTCCCCTCCGTTAGTTTATCGTTCACTTGGCGTCCAAGGCGCTCCCTCCATTCACTCTGCACGGGTCAGGCTCCCTGGGTGAGTCACCATGGCAACCCATTCACTCCGATTATGTCATGTGAACTCCAACCCCTCTTCTTTCTCCTCTCCTCTTCCTCCCCCCTCACAAGAAATAAACAAAACGCCAAAAAGTCCCGAACTACAGCTGCAAACACTCCCTGCTGAAGAATGACTGCGCTGGACCGCCGGAGAGACACAAAGACAGAAGTTCACAAGCTGCTGGTGGATTTGTTCTCCCCTGTGCTCCTCCTCTCCTCCCTCCTGCTCCTCTTCTCAGCTGTGTGTCGTTAGCTCTAGCTGATCTCCAGCAGAAAAACAGCTTTAAGAGGGCTTGAGCTGAGAGCGCAGGCAGGCTCTGGCATAGGCAGTGACTGTGTGTGTGTGTGTGTGTGTGTGTGTTTGTGTGAGTGAGTGTGTGACTGTGTGTGTGAGTGTTTAGATAAAGCTCGGGACAGCCCAGCCTTCCCCTGTCACACAGTGTGGACGAGTCAGAGCGCAGGGGGCTGGGCCTGCCGGATAGATCCTCCTCCTCTGCCAGAGAAGAGGAGGAGAGGACAGGACAAGGTAGGGTTGGAGAGGAAATGAGGAGAGAGGAAAGGATAGAAGATTAGAGAGGAGAGGAGAAACGAGGTGAGGTAAAAGGAGGAGAGAGGAGGAGAGTCTGGAAGAAGAAAGAGGAGAAAGGACAAGAAAAGAGGGAGGGATAAGGTAGGATAGGAGAATAAATGAAGTGAGAGGAGAGAAAAGAGGGCGGTAAAATAAGAGAGATGAGAAATGAGGAGAGAGGAGGAAGTGAGATAAGGCGACATTGTATAGGCTGGGAGAACAGGACAGAAAAGAACAGGAGAGAACAGAAGAGAGCAGAAGAGGAAGAAAGGGACAGGACATGGTAGGCTAAGGAGAACAGAGAAAGTGAGAGGAGAGAAGAAAGGGGAGGGTAGAAGAGGAGAGAGAGGGGAGGGTAGAAGATGACACAGGAGAAACATGGAGAGGGGAACAGAGGGAGGAGAGGAGAGAAGAGCCAAAAGAGGAGAGGAGAGGTGAGGAAGAGGAAAGTGACTGGACAAGGTGGGGTAGGAGAAGAGATGAAGTAAGAGGAGGGGAGGAAAGAGGAGAGAGGAGGAGAGGACAGAAGAGGAGGGGAATGAGAGGAGAAACTAGGGTAGGAGAGGAAAGAAGAGGGGAAGAGGACAAAAAAGGAAAGGAGAGGAAACAGGGGAGGGGAGAGAGGAACTGTGGGTCCCTCAGTTAATATATCGCAGTTACTGCATTATCCAACTGCTCCTCCACACACACACACACAGTCACACACACAGTCACACACACTGATGGTATGGAGTCACACGGGGACACACGCCATAACAAACCAACGCCACATCTCTCCTGCAGCCAAACACTGCCAGGGGATCTGTACTGTGGCTAAACATGATTATCATTCTGTCCTCTGCCTGTCTTATCTGCCACGCTGCAGACTGCACAGAGACCGAGGGATCCTTAAAACAAGGACAAGAGGGGGAGAGAATGAAAGGGAGACCAGGGGATTGAGCAAAGAGAGAAATAAATGGGATAGAGGGGGAGGGGATGGAGGAGAAACGGAAAGAGAGAGTGCTTGAGGAGGGTGCGGGGTTTAGAGGGAAAGACCAAATTAAAAAGTGAGCCGGTTGGGAGTTTTGTGAGAAAGAAACTGGGTGCCTCTTAATTCTAACTGGGGGGTTTTGTATGTGCACGTGAGGGTGGGGGCTCGTTGCATTATTTATAATTCAAGCTTGCAGGGAAAAATAACAAGGCTAAAGAACACAGAGTCTGTGGCCTATATTCAAGCCGTTCATTCATTCATTCATTCATTCATTCATTCATTCATTCAACATTCCCCCCTTTCTTGCGAGATCACAAGACGGAGCCGACAAAAATGACACAAAGGCAGCAACGCTCAGAAGGCAGCAGAGGGAAAGACCGTGAAAGGCTGTATTTGTTTCTCTCTGTGATTTTATAGTAGGCCATCAGGTGTGTTATAATCCATCTGCGAGAGGCTCTTTGTATGCAGGTATCTCACATGATATCTAGGATCATTTCTGGTTCAGAGGTTGCCCGGCTAGATTTGACCTTTAACAGCAGGATGAAAGGGGTGCAGTGAAGCACCTTTTAACGGTTGATCGCTTTATGGTTCAAGGCCTCTGTGCTGTTGACCTCAGATGTGCAGCTCTTGTATTCTGTCCCTCAGGAAAGCACCGCACTCTGCTTCACTTATTACACAACAGAAAAAAAAGCTACCAACAGATCCACCGAGTTCAGTAGCAGCCAGGATTATCTGAGAAAACAAGGTGCCCTTTGTAGGCCAGCATTACATTTGCACACAGCCATAGTTGTTTTCTAAAATCACAAGGATATTACATTTCAAAACACACAGAAAGTAAGATTGAGTGTTGACCTTTCCACCATTTGTACACATCACTCTTTGTCTGCAGCTGCAGTTCATGTTCTTATCTACAACTACAACACGGAAAAAGGCGCTGAGGTGTTTGTGTTTATTCTGATAGCATGCAATCATATTTCAGATGAATTTTTTTTTTTTTACCACCAAAAGGCCACAACATCCAGTGTTTTGCTTTAGATACAGAAAGGAATTTCAAGCAGCTCATCACCCCGAGCAGGCAGCACACAGTGTAAGCATCCTTTGTGTTTCTGCTCCGAAGGCGGTGCGTCACACTGGTGTTTTGTCTGAGGGGGCTCAGATTATAGCAGAACTCATTCTGGGGCAGATTTGGGATCTAGATTAGGGACAGGTCTGGTTTTTGCATGTGTGTCTGAGTCTCATATGCATATGCTCACGTGAGAGGAGGAAACTAAAACTGGGCTATGTTCCCTCCGAAATCCATCCCAGGGGTCCCTAAACCCCACCTACAGCCCAGCTGGTGGTAGGTGGTGGAACCTCTGCTGCTCCACCCCTCCTCTCCACATCTCCCTATTTTTCCCCCCTCCCACCACCTGTCAGTGAATCCAGAGGGCGCACACACACACACACACACACACACATACACACACACATCCATGCACAGGGTAGTGCTGTGCAGAGTGAGTGGATATTTCACTGCTAACAAATACTGTATGTGCACAGCCCACAGCAAGCAATCTGTGAGCTACATTTGCATGTGAAAACTGGGGCAATCATGATTGAAACATAAGAATTTATTAATGGATCAACTGAACGTCATAAAAATTTTACTATTTTAGTTAAAGCAGCTATAATCAATACTTAAAGAGCAGAATGACAAAGTAATGTAATGTGAGAGACATAGCTTGTAGTCATGAACCCTCAGAGAATTATTACCTCAATCTGCAGCTACCTTCAGCTCTATAGCTAGTTTCAGCTAAGTGTTTAGCTGTTCATCTGTCTCATCGTGCTGTTTCCGTCCACAGCAGGCTGTTGTCTTCAGAGAAAAAGCTTAAAAAACCATCTAGCTCAGCAGCAAACCACAGACAGAAACAGTTAGCACCTTGCTAGTGAGCATAGTGGAGCATTTAGCAGCTAGAGAGACAGATATTTCTCACAGGAGTTAGTGAAGACCAAAAACAGAACCAAAAGAAGTGAATATTAACATTCACCGGGTGGCCAGAGACACGACTCCAAATGAATGACAATGTTGCTCCATAACTGTTGGATGCATAAATAAGTGGCTGTTAGCTAGCAGGTTAGCTGTTAGCTAGCAGGTTAGCTAACATGCTACCAACGGGCCCAAACAAAAATTCAGTCATTGCAGAATTAAGCTTAAACTTCCCCACTAGCTTTTGTCTTGTTTTATGTTTTTTTGTTATGTTTTGTACAAATTTGTTGCATTACCAAGCATCAGTCACCCAAAAATAGTACAAAATAAGAAGAATCCCTCTGAAATTTTGGACTGAGATAAACTTATGCACCACTATATGTCCTTTCTGAGCATGGTTAAGTCGTTATGTTGTACAGAAGTGTTTGCTTTCCTCAGAAAAGAAACTCGGGCTTCTTGGAAAAAAAATCCTGAACTGATGTAATACTGATGTGTCATGCTGCTTTACTTCTTCCCTGAGTCACTCCCTCTCCCACCCATAATATTTGCAGAATTTAAGGTAAATGTGCGTAAAGTGAAGCCCAATCTTGAACATTTCAACCTGAGGACTGCTGTGAAAACATGTTGTCTGGCCTTTGTTGTTGGACTGTTTTCTTTCACTGTAAGCATACTGTAACTTGTTGAAACAAGCACATACCGGGTGCTACAATAGGGTGGCATGAATGCTTTCTGTAAATTTACAGCAACTTCTGGAGAAATTAAAGGCAAACCAAAGGTTAACAGAGAAACAAAGCCAGACCTAAGACAGCAAGAGGTTGTTGTACAGCCTGCAGGATCAGACCTCAAGCAGCTATCTTACATAACACATCTGACAGAGCTGCAGTGTCTTGCTGAAGAGAACTTTAGCGAGACTGTCTCACCTGGCCTGCTAACTCTGTTTTTACAATTGAAGGTCATGTTCACACTGAGCCGGTTGTTCTTCTTTTTCCTCCAGAGAAGGAAAGAAACTGCTGACACTGGTTTTATCCACAGATGATCAGTCAGTCTGTCAGTGGGCCAGGATTATACACAATCAAATCCAGAGCTGAGGAAGAAACAAGGTCAATCCTCCGCATGATCCAACCGCCATCTGCATGCCTGTCCTGATTATTGGGCTGTTTTGTGCTTTACACCATAAATTAATCCAACCTGGGGTCTTAATCATTCATATAAACACAGATTTTCAAACAATGCCTTGGGGACACATGTACTTTTTTACAGTCAGTCAAGCTGCACAGCTAACAACTGTATACGCATCTTTATGAACGTGTTTTCAGGCCGTTGTGTGAAGGTTTGCTGCAACTAGTTAAACACTGCAGTATGCTAATGACTAGGAAAGCTGCCAGATTTACCAATATTTTACAAGGGCTTCTTAAATATCCACCAACATATGAGGAAGCAAGATCATAAAAATAAATAAACTGAAATAACAAGCTTTTCTAGTTCATAAATGCATCCCAAGTCAAACATAACATTTAAACCTATATTTTTACACGTTATACAAAATAGGAGGTGTGAATGTGTGAATTTTAAATGTAACAGCAGGCAGCAATGGTCACCTTATACGAGCAAACAGGAAAGAGTGGGCAGAATATTCTCACCAGGAAAGAAGTGTTATTCATTTATTTACCTGGTGATAAGACTGCCATGAAGTTCATGAGTCAGTAGTCTGGTCATTATGCCAACTTACAATACAAGTAAGAGCAAAAGACTGCGAAGGCCGACACCAGCAGGTTGACATTTGTAGTTTCAAGAGAAACGTCATAACAGTTGTTGGAAGAATTGCAATGAAATTTGGTGCAGATGGAGACAGACAGAGAACAAGCCCTCATGTCAACAACTCATTGAATATTGTCCTAATTCCTCTGTTGTTTTCCTTTTTGTAGTATAAAGTTAGTATATATTTTCCTTTATACTAATATGTCCAACTTTCCCCATTAGAAACATTAATGTTTTATATTTTCATATCTTATCTTACCTTAGGCTTTAGCTGATAAAACCGACATCAATTCTTAAAGCGTGACAGTGTGACATCTCATAAGAGTTGCTGCGCTATTGATGTGCCTAGATTTCAAGAAGAGGCCAGAGCAGGAGAGGATGTAATACTGTCCGTGGCTGACAGGTTCACTCTTTCTAATAACTGTCTGGACAGGAGAGCAGAGATAGAACCGGGGAGAGATAAATTGAATGTGAGCGGGGAGAGCAAATCAGCTGAGTGACTGCTGAAAATACATAATTTCCCACCTGCTGGGGAAAATAACCTGTCATTTCTAATACATGCTTATCAGAGTAAGCATCGAGTCTGGATTAAAACACATTTTATGACAACGAATTATTAACTGTGGTCCCTTCATATTTGACATTATTAGCTTCAAGAATCTAAAGTAAAGAGACTGTCTACGCACTGTGGGTCAGTGATCAGTTCAAGTTCCATTTATCAAGGCCCGCTCCAACACTAGTTAAGAGAAAACTGACAACAGACAAACCAATAGTTTAGTTTAACCCCACAAAATCAACTAGAATCCATATGGATGAGCTGTTGAAAGTTTTTGTCAACATGAATTATGAGGAGGAAATGTGACCTACTTTCAATGAGGGGAGAGAAACCAGAAGAGGATGCATCAGGCAGAATATGAGGACTCTCATGGCAACACTGATGTTGGATTCAGAGCCATGACATGATACATGATCTGTGAGTTATCCCAGGAAACAATCAACCCTCTTACCTATCATCATAATTACATCTTACTGTAAGAAGATAGTAGAGGAGTCTACAGCCACATTAGCTATTAGCTATGAAACTGAAGCTAACTTTAAAAGCTCACAATGATTATTCTGTTCTGTTATTCTGTGTTAACCATGTTCACCATCTTGCGTTAGCATGCTAACATTGCTAATTACAATGACAGAATGTTTTGCAGCATGAACCAAATTATTGGACAAATTAAAATTGTGAACTCATGATGGCATTAGATGAAAAGTCACCAAAGTCATTGTACCGTGTGCACGTATACAATATATTTCACTCCTAACCACAAATGTTAATCTGCTGGTGGAGTTACAAGAAAAGTCAGAGGATCTCCAAAACCATTGGGATTTATTGTCTGAGAATCATCTGTGCCAAATTTCATGGCTGTCCATTCAACAGTTGCAATCCATATGGCCGTGAATGTGGCTAAAAATGTTCAGTATAGATACTGTATGGAAATGCTGTACCAAACTCTACCTCTAAAATTGAATATTTTATCCAACCCACTGGAAACAGTCAACCAGCAAAGGCTGTATAAAATTTTGTGCAATCAGTGCAGAGAAACAAGGCTACAGGATGAAAGCACACACTGCAATGCACTGTTGTGGGCCGCACTAGCAAAAGCAATGCCAAATAATGATGTTATGCTTCAGAAAAACTGGGTCACCACTTGTGTTTTTAGTGCAGTCTTTTGGTCATGGTCTCTAATAGCATTATGCATGTAGAAATCCCCTGCCAGACCCCATAATATCTACAAAACCCCACATTTGCCCACATTTGAGAGTTTAGAGAAAGAGGGAGTCATGGGAATATATTTTACAAGTCTCACTGTGGAGCGATAATGCAACTGAAAGATTTTAACAGCAATATGGATTGTTAACCTATTGTTCAACCAGTTTGTCTTTTTAAAAAACAGCATTATGTGGGTACAATGGGTCTGAGTAATGCTAGATCAGCACTGAAAGTCTTAAATCAGGAAACACAGGCCGTGATGTGGTGCTTCACCTACAGTCATTGTAAGATAAAAAAGATTCAAGGTGAATGACAGAGAAGAAGTGCTTGGTGGCTGAGGCTTAAAAGGAAAGATGCCCTATCCCCTGTTAAGTCTCTCTGGATGCCGTGTGATCACAGACTTTATGGGAGAGAGCCAGACAAGGCACGTGAGTGTAGAAGAGGAGAATCTGCTTTTGGGCTGTAAATAGCTCCTAATCCTGAGGCTGTAGAGCAGCGTTACATGTCCTCCTCTTTTCTGTGTGGTGGAATATGTAACACACCAAACAGCACAGAGGAATTATAGGTCAGCAAACCACTACTTCTACTGTATATTATAATATGCTGTCTCTCCCCATAGAACAGGTTAATTGGTAACACTTTATCTTGACTGACCAACGTATATACTTATTCTAGTATGACTTTCAGATGAGTTTATAATGAGAGCATTACATTTTGTTCCTTAAAGGAAGGAAGTGAGTCTGCATTTTTGAGGCCACGTCCCTATAGAGCTATGAATGCAAACAATAAAGTCTGTGTTTAAGCCTTACAGAGTTCCATGATTTGCTGTATGGCACAAATTACACCTGTCACTACTGGGACCTGCAGTATTTTAGAGCCACATAGCAACAACAATCACAGCCTTGCTACCTCTGATCCTGACCATGAGCATCAGTGGTGTCTGACAAGAACAGGTCAACATCTTTTTAACCAAACCACTTTCAACTATTACTAATTCCTCCACCCTGGAGCTGGTAGCAATACCTCTTTCACTTCCAGCCATGCTTGTTGTACTGCGTGTAACAAATAATACATTTCACACCACTACCTACCACAAGAGACTTTATAAAACATGGACAGTGTCTTTGTGATGTCACCCAAAGGTTTCTGAAGAGCCATTGTGAGGCTCAGTGACGGTGACTCCAGATGTCACCACCATGGCAAAGCCTTAATCCACCAAGCCCTTGGCTAATCCAAAAAATGGGCAAAGAGGTGCAGTGTTGGTGGAGTTGAGATGGGCCAAATTAAGGCTGGTTGCTGAAACCTAGCGGCTAGCTGCCACAATAAAAATTGCATGAGTTTTATAAAAATTCACATGTACAGTTGTGATGAACTGGGAAATTAGCCATAGAGAGCAAAACCTTTTTTGTATTGGGTTGTAAAGGGGTTTATTTATTTCTGCTGTAAAGTTGGGCATTTTAATACGGGGGTCTATGGGGATTGACTCGCTTTTGGAACCAGCCTCAAGTGCCCATTTGAGGAGCTGCAGTTTTTGGTCTGTATACTGAACTAAGAGAGCCGTTCCTTTAGGTTTAAGATTCTACTGATAGTATGATAATAGCCTACCGAAGTTGAGTGATAGGAAATTTTATTATTTTTACTGAGTACTACCACAAAACAGTGAGATTGAATGACTATTTCAGACATCAGAGTATCAGATAATGTAATGGACTTCACCTTCCAGATGCAGAACTCCTGTAAACATACGATCAGCCCCAGTGTTTTGTACACAAGATGTGACTCAGTTTTAAAGCATCCCATGAAAACCAACATTCACATGGCACTTTATCTTCACTACGAGCTTTACAGAGGTGACAAATGCACCTTTTACTGAACATTACATTGACAGACAGCTAACACCTGTGTCTCTGTTGCAGGTTCATACTAGGTCCATTATTGAGTGTCTGTTCAGTCAAGTCAAATTATTTTTACATCTCAATAATGCAAATCAGACGTTCACCTCAAGTTACTTAACAAACTGTACAGCACACAACATCCTCTATCCTTCGAACTTCAATTTCAAGAAGGAAAAACTCCACCTTCCAGGATGGAATGGGCAGATATACTCAAGATGCCGTATATTTGCAGACAGCAGGATTAGATTTTCAACGAGCACACATGAAGGACAGACATGAACAGGCAAGATGGAGAGAAAGAAGAACACTGAGAGACATGGAGAATGTGCCAGCGGCAGGCAGCAACTGTATTATTCTGCGCAAAAGTATGACATTCATAACATCATGACCACATTGAACCATTATTATGCTGTAATACTTGAGCCTTCATTGCCTCTGTGTCAATTTTTGATACCTCTTCCCGCCTCCTCCCTCCCTGCCTGACCTCCTCGCCTTTACACTAATGATGCAATAGCTGTGGAGAAGAAGCGTTATAAAGCACACTGACTTCTCTACATCTAATCTATATGTTAATAAGGCATAACTCGGACACAGGAGTGGAACAGGATTGGTGTAATTCAGGATTCATGGACTGCAGTCCACGGAAATCTACTAATGTGACTGATGCTGTGTGTGGCCATTAAAAAGCAGAAAACGGCACATTGCAGGTCAGTAGGAGATATTGTAATTTGGCAACTCTCTACTGCTGCGGAAATGATCCATTTATCTAAAGGATGGAGATTTAAATCCACCTCATCACTGCCATCAAAGTCCAACAGCGCTATGCTGCGTAATATGGACACACACACTGAGTATCCTGGAGTGTGCAGGGCTGTGTGTTCTCTCAAGCGACGACAACATTAATCACATCTGACTTGGCCGCTGAAACATCCATGTACACCCTTCCCCCATTTCCTGAACAACCAAAACTCAGCTCTACTCTTTCTCTCTGTTCTACATACATGCATATATGTACATATACTGTGAACGCACCTCATCTGATCATGGGTGAAAATGTATATCCCTTCAGCACACAGTATTATCTTTCACTCGCCTTTCATGCACCACCTCCCACAGCGCATATGATAAATTCTTGTCTTTCTGTTTTGCTTTCACCATTCTTGCATCAAAGGACGTTTCTTCCTGCACTCGCAGGTTTCTCCTCTCCTGCTCCTTTCAAAGTCAGAGCAACTCAATCCTCCAATCGATATGGCCTAAAACAAACTCTGCTAAGGAAAACTGGCGTCTGCTGCAGAGTTTACTCGAATGCATATGTTGTGGCAGTCATGCTGCTCCCTGCATGTCTCACTGCAGGTGACGGCTCAAACCAGCATGACAAATGGTCCATTTTTCAGCCAGTTTGTTAACACGAGGAATAGGTTTAACATCAGCCAAGCTACTCATCCTCATATTTGGGGCACAGATGGAGGGCTGACGTCAGTGGGCCGTGATGCCTTCTTCACCTCTCATCTGCATTTCTGAATACACTCACTCCATCATGCACACACACACACACACACAAGACTGCATGTACAGTATCTGTATTGCAGGCGGTGGTAACTGGATGCTGGTGGTTTTCTGTCACATTAAGACTTGTCAGCTCCAATTGTTGCCTCCATAATTCTCAGTTACATGACATGACACAGCAGCCAACGCTGTTTTTCCTTTTTCACCAATCCGATCTCCTAGGAGACAGCCACCGCCTCACTCCTCGCCCCTTCATCCTCCTTACCCTCCCTGTCTCCCTCTTGATCTAACTTCCCTCCTTTAGTCATATCTCATTTTCTCCACTTTTATATTTAATCTCTTCTTCTATCCTCAACCCCCATTTTCATCCTTTTTTTTCCAATTTAACCTACCACTTTTCATGACCCTGTGCTTTTCCCTTACTCCATTATTACTGCCTTCATTGACAAAACATGCAAATACTGCCACCTGCAGGACATCAGCTGCAGCTCACTCCTGAACCGAAACCATAAAATCCAGCTCTATCAGCAAATATCTTCCCATTGCATTGTAATGCTATTTCCTCGATCCTAAGTACCACAGAGTGACAGCAGACCTTTTTCACTGAAGGCATTTTCACCTGTTACAGTATTGAATTCAGCTGCTTCAGTTTCAGGGTCCGGGTCTTATGCATGCTGATTCACTGTCACGTTGTCATGTTCACTGGGACTCTTGAATAGAACAGAGCCATCATTAATGTTATTAGTAACACATGTGCCCGCTAAGACAAGTCAAAATGTCTGCTGTGAAATAGACCTATTGTCTAGAATAACTTGTGAAGATAATTAATAATTTCAATAAAGATCATGATTTGAATGTGATATACAATTTTATTTAGGCAATAGGAGAGGTGTTAATATCATTTCTGACACATTTAAGGATTAAACACCTTCAACATGTTGCTTAAGGGTTAACTGAAAGTAAATTTGAAACCTTCTCCGACTGTAGCTACCAGGCTAGTTGTCTAAACAGTTTATTTCTGCAAGTGCTGTTTCCTTCAAGTCCAGTTTCCTTCAGATAACATCTTCATTCCCACACATCCTCAGAGGGTTCACTATTACACTGTCAGCTTTGCACACAAACATCTGTTCTTACTGTAATGTTACATGTTAAGATCCAAAGGTTTCTACAAGTACAAAATGTGTGAATGGAAATACTGAAGTATTGCACAAAACATTTCAGAATTTTCTCTTTGATACCATGTTGGATTTGAAGGTTTAACTCAGAATAAGTGTCATACAGAATTATACACAGGTAAAATATTGGCTAAAATGTCGACAAACAGTGTGAACAAATACCTGCATGTAGATAAGGAATGATTTAAGTGTAAAGCTGGAAACAACAGGCCAAAGTCTTTAGAATTAAAGTAGCTACTGTGTCATGTTATCACTCTGTGGAATCAACAGGACATCAGGACCCAGAAATGGAGCAGCGGTGAGTTTTGCTGCCAGAAAACAGATTGCAGTGATTTAGCTTAATGATTTAGATGTAATTTCCTGGCAAATCCATCAGTGAATGATATGATAGAGAACTGAGGTGTGGTCAGCTGCCTATCAAATACAATAATCACAGTCTTGGCAGTTTTTGCTAAGACTGCAGGTTCTGTAATTGACAACATCAAACAGTTCTCAAACTGCTGAGTCATGTTTATTTAAGGGAATCATGCATGGACTGAGCCAGAGAGGGAAGCAAACAGGAGCAGAGGGGGTGGAGGGGAGGAGTAAGAGACTCAAGCATGAGTGAGTGAGTGACTGAAAGACTGGGTGAATGAGTGAGTGAGTGAATGACTGAGTGGGTGAGTGAGTGAGTGAGAGAGTGGAAGAACAAGACCAGGGACCGTTTCTATTTATAACTGATTGTTTCTGTTGTTCTGTCAGCCAGGCGGTAGTGCAGGCTTCAGCTCTTCTCTCAGCTTGGCTGCACTTGTGGGAAATGACCCTTCACTTAATGCTTAACTGCACACACACATACACGCACACACACCATGCACGCACTCACACACACATAAGCAATCACCTGTACATGCACGCCACACATCTTTATATCATTTGACCACAACAGCCCTGGAACAGCCAGGTCACATGCTGCATTGTTGTATCCACAAATCTTTCTCACAGGAACACTGCAAGAGACTCACACGAGGCACAGTTACCTCCCTACCTCCACTCAACCCCTCTCCTTTCCTGGCTTCTCTACATATCTCTGATTAAAACATCTGCAGAGTCATTCTGCATTATTTTGATGAAACCAGAGGGAATTCGCTCCAAGTTTCCATATAAGGGCCCAAACTGAACCAGCTCCTCTTTGCGGCCGAATACTTGCTGGGTGAGCTGTCTCAGTGGAGGGCTTTGACTAAAACAGGATGGGCCAAGAAAGACCCCCCCCACCCCCACCCCCACCCCCCGAGACATACACACAAAACATACATATGCAGACACACATCCAAACAGTTTACAAGCACATATACACAGCCCATATGTCTCTCTTAAGCGCAGATGCATGCACATGTGCACAGGTGTTTTTGCTTACCCGTAGGTAGCCCCTCACAGTCAGACATGGCCAGAGAGAGAAGAGGATCAGGACAGTGTCTTCTGTTGTCAGCTGAGTTTCTGCAGCCTGTTGCTTCTTTTGAGTCTGTCTCTCCTTGTTCCTGCAGGTCAAACTCTCTGTTTTAGGCTCTAAGCTGCCAGGCTCTCTCTCTGTTTAGCTTTCTTTCTTAGCTTTCTTTCTCACTGTCCTCCCCCTCTCTCTGCCTCTCTCAACAATCTGACCAGTGGCCAGTGGACATGCCAATCAAACATCACACACTATGCTATTGGACAGTAAATTTGTAACCAACAGTCCTCCCTTGGGATACTGTTTCCCTTATATATGGCTGGCCTTCTCAGATATGGTTGCATGGACTTCCTCATAAGTCTACAACATGCATCTAAAGTAAAATTAAAAGAAAAAAGCTCACAAGTAGGCAGAGCCCCTTCCATACAAATTCACCATAACAGTTTCAGAGCCACAGTTGTTTTACAGTATAATTTCCTCCTTATCCCTTGAGCCTGTAGCAGAAAGCACAGAAAGTTCCTTATCCCTTGAGAGACAGGTTGGCCAATCATGGCGTTATTCCAGGAAAGCTCAGGGTTTTTTTTGGCAGTAGTAGCTTTGTCTTCCTCTGGGGGGCGCTTGTGTCTTATTGAATAGCAGCTTGTTCACATCAAGAGAAATCTTTTGTTGTCTAAAGTTCCTCACGCGGCCTGGATACCAAGAAATTTCCAGGGTCAAGTGACTCCATACTCACAGAGACAGCTAAACTTAATCTCAATGGTCTGTTTCATTTCACATAAAAAAACCAGAGGCCATGTTTCCGAGTAATTGCATTTGCTGCCAATTTCTTCTAAGTGCAGACGGACCGGCAGCAGAGCAGAAAAACAGAGTTCTCTCTTAAATGGAGAGACAAGATGTTGAGAGGCAACGTGAAGAAGAATCCACGAAGATGAAAAGCAGAGGACTCAAAGACAGCAGCCGGGTTTGACTCTCCTTCTAAGCCCTTTCATAACACAGGAGACAAAGAAAAGTGCCTGCCAGACACTTCATAATGCTGTACAGATTACTGGCCCACTTGAGTGTGGAAATGTTCCTCAGAACGTACTTAACGCTGTGCAGCTTTGATTAAACCCACAGCCGGTGTTTCCATACCCTCATTCCTGACTTATTCTTCAGCTTGCTCAGCTGACCCTTTGTCACTTGACTAGAGGGATTATCACGAGGGAAAGGTCCAGCATGTGACTGAGTGGGGTCGGATGGAAGACTTGTCCAGTGTCAGAGAGGTTAGGACTCAGCATCATGGACCGAGGCTATCTTGAGATTTTGAGAGAACACAGGTGATGAGATGTTGGAGGGTTTCTTGCTTCGTTATCTGTCCTCCAGACCTGTCCGTGACACCCGCCCCCCAACGTCACACAGCACCCCTGTTTTCACACCAGGACCAGCTTTGATGTTTGATCTCCAAGTCTTGTTTGCAGAAGAGCTTGAAGGCCCTTTTGCAAACATAGCCTAAACCTTCACCCCATTAAGACCTCTCGACCCCTCTTGCTCTGGCAAACAGAGAGTGGACCATGCACCACTGTGACTGTTTTTACTCACTAATGATCACATGCAATTACTTTGGCTGAGGTAATATACTCCAGAGTGTTCAAAATGGTGCTTAATTAGATTGTAAAGTAGTTTAATATGAGTTTTCGAGACTTGGATTCTTGCATTGGCTATAAACAATACAGTGTTTACCAGAAGACAAGAAACTAGGTTACTGGGAGGAAAAGAAGGAGAAAATCTCAGAACGTATTCGAGACCACTGCAATAACCTGGTTACTGTAAAAGCTGCACTCACTTATAGCTGGAGATTTTTACCACATACATTAGGCTTATTATCACAGTCAATCATGAATCGGTTACATTAACAAGAGTGATCTTATGTCACACACTCTATACAAGCCAGAATAACATCCACTGTCCACAGTCAATGCTGAAACGTTGATTTTAATTAAGTATGATAATAGATAAAACACAAAAGCTTTATCTTTAGTTAAATCCTGAGAAGGCAGGACAAGCTCTCATTTTCAATTGTGACACAATAAAGAGTGACAAGAGCATGAAAAACAGGTTGCAAACTAAAAGAATGCCACAGTAATAAGGTACTAAGAGCCATAAAAGGAACAATCAGGAGCAATTAAGAACCATCAAATTGTAGTAAAAGCTAATGAAATGTTAGCAGAACAGCCTGATCGCAGACTAGACGTCTAAGATCCCTGAGTGAGCCTGAGATGATGAGATGGTGATTGCAGGAACTGACCTTCCAGTGTACCATCGCATATTTAGTAAATAATTGAGTGATGGATCAATCAACATCAACAGGTTATACAGCATTAAAAGCACCATGTACATACTCTAGAGTGCAGGAAAATGTTTCTATATAATCAATAAGTGCTAACACCCGTACATGGAACACTGCAAACTGTAATTGTCATTGTTGTCAGCATATTGGTGAATAATTGATGAAATTAATGGATCCCTGTTGAACATGTTTAGTAAATTGTTTGAATTCAGAGGATGTTTTGCCTACATTTACACTCTTTACTCTGTATCTGTTTGTTAGATCATTTTCAAAATAATTACATGTGCTATGAGAAAGTAAATTGATTTATCAGTGGCTCATGTTGGTTTCCTTTGATAAATCGACTAAAGGGGCAGTGTGATGCTAACTATTATCTAGAGCAGAGGGAACATTGAAGTGGTAGTAATAATTACACTGTGATTTGTCTTGAAACCAGCTGCATAGTGACCATAGTGATTTCCATCAAAGCAAGTGCGGTGTGCTTTTCATGAGCTACTGATCCCTCTCTGTGTGCTCAGTTTAACCAGTGCCAACTTCAAATAAGAAATAAAAATAAATATAGAACGCTGCTTAAATGTTAATGAATAATCAAAAATCATCTCATCTTATATATCAATATGTGCATATTAATGTTACTCATCTTATGGTAAAATTATTAGTATTACTTTTAAAAAATTATGTATTCAATGGCCATAAATAAATAAAAAGTATTTCCTCAACATTTGAATTTACATCTCCTGAGTCGTTGTGTCATGATGTAAAAATACTCACTGTCTGATCGTGCTTCACTCAGTAGATGGTAGCCTCTCGAGCATGTTGCCCTTTCCCTTGACTTTATCTCTCTCCATCACTGTCTCTGTGCTAAAACACTCTCTCTTTCCATAGATGTTTTTCTTTCTCTCCCCTCCCCTTCGTCCATCTCTGTCTTCTTCAGTTGCTGTCTCACTCAACAAGTTGCTACCACTTTCTTCAGGTCACCTCTGCTCAGTGCACCGGCCTTCAGTTCTAAATGGGAGATATGAGTCCACCTTAAATTAGCCTACAGGTCTCCTTTATCACTGCCTGCTACAGTAGATTAGATGTGGTTTATATTAGTTGTTTTCCACACCATGTTGCGTGCATTCTTAATGGAACATGCTATTATTTAATGTGATACATTTATGGAAACATTAATTCACTGCAGTGAAATTTGTTTGCTTTTTAAAATCTGCAGGTTAATTTTTAGATTGAACACATCCGAGTGGTTTTGTATTTAGATGTCAGCAGTTTAGATGTGGGTCGTGTTGAATGTTGAATCTCAGTTTGTCAGCAGGTTGTGCTCCAACATGCAAAGTTCTTTCTGGGTGTTGGTGTGGTGTGTGTACTCACTGTGATTCAAAAGCTTTAAAGACAGTATTTCAAATCTCTGAAAATGACTAATAGATAAATAATTTAAACACAGAATAATTAAAGATTTAATTTTTTTTCCTCCAATTTTTGAGTATTTTACCTGATTTAAATTGAATTAAATTGTTTTAGAAAATGACAATTTAATTAATCAGTTCTCCTTAACTAGTTGAAAAAAATAATTAGATAGCACTCCATATGTCCATATGGACTATAAATCTGTTAGCTCAGCTGCAGATTTATGTTTCAGATTGCATTGTTTAGACTTTGTAATATAAGAATTTAAAAACAGTGTGCATATAGTGAAACATAATATATTTTTACAGGTTAGGACCACTGCAGGTGATGTTCAAAAGGGAACTCAATTAATATGCCTGGAAAGACCTCTAGTCTACTTTAACAGGTCTATGTTAATGATCCTCCCGTGGCAGCAGCAGTTGTGTATGCAGGTACTAATGAACTCTTAATAGCGTTAAATCTCGCAGCCTCTGAATGATTCCCCTAACTGTTTTATAGCCGTGTGGGCAGAACCCTAATTGGGGACTTGTGGCAAAGAGCTCTCTTCACAGCTCTCCACGGCTTTAACAACCTGCACAAGGCAACTGAAGCTGCACTTTATTGTGCCAAAGAGAGAATACATGCAACGTATGTAATTATAATTAGTTACTTGGTTCTTTTTCACTTCCGATTATAATTTACATGGTTAACTTTTACTTTCCTGTCATGTCAAAGGTTTTGCCCGTTCCACATGGGATTACAAGACACTGCTGTGTTCTGTTTCATGCATCAAAAATACAGCAAGACATTCTGTACTTCTTGATCATGATAAAGGGCTTTCTTCCTCGTCTCTCAGGCTTGTAAATCTGTGTAGCTGTCACGAGAAAAAACAAAAAAAAAGTGTCTGGACAAACAAGATTAGTAGGAGGAGAACGTTTGTTGATTGTGTGTAAAATGAAAAGGTCAAAATAGAGACTGAAGTTGTTTGTGTGTTAGAAGAAATTGGAAAACTGTATCAAATGAAAGGTCCTGAAGGCATGAATTTGTTTAATTTGGGTATAGTTCTGTGACTCAGAGGGGGGTCATGGTGTATTTCTGGTAGAGGATTAACTGTAGAGAAGGAAGACTTCCTCTGGCTGGGGGCAGTCGTCCCCCTGCTGAGAAACGGCCGAGGTGTGACGGAGGGGATTCCAGAGCACGCAACAAAAGGCAGGCATTTTGATTTGAACAGCAGTTTTAGTCAGCACACACACACACACACACACACACACACACACACACACACACACACACACAAACCACAGTTCCTGATCCTCAGCAGCCCTGCCCTCAGGTCTCAGCCAGTTGAAAGACGGGGGAAACTCCAGATGCTTCACAGCAGTTGTGGGCTGTGACTTGGAAAGAGAAGGCGGCAGTGGAAGACTGGCAGGAGGAGGACACACTGATGGAGGGTTGAAGTTATGTATGGAGTGGAACAGTTTAACAGCAGTGGCGGAGCCTAAATTAATAGTAAAGCTATGGAGGTTTTGGCCCTGAGGAGCAGTTTCAAGCAGAGAGGGAGGGCAGTGGCAGCAGCAAAGGGGGGCGGATGGGGTGAAAGGAGGTTCCAGAGACTCTGTATGATGGATGGACTGGTGAGGAAGAGAGGTGGTGGAGGGGGCTTCAAAAGAAAAATGAGCCAGACTGCTGCTGTGATGTAGAGGGAGGGAATGCAGGGCGGCAGGACACGTGGGGATCTCATAACCAAAAAAGGCTTTTGCAAGGCGACCCAAACACAGACAGTCAGCAAAGATAAAACACTGAACACTAAATAAAGTTTTGTTTAAAAGCTGGCTCTGATTTTTCTGTTTTTTTTTCAATGCTCCATTTTGGGGGCATACTGTACAGCACTGCAGCAATCAGTGTAGCTGTACGGCGGGAAACTATGCAGTGGGTCCATGGAGATGTCACTGGATACAAGGCTGAGCTATTACACCTTTCAAGATGCCTCTGTGGCTTTAGTGGTAGGCATAAACCTTTTGACTGGGGTTAACTTCAGGGCTTTTAAAACATGATCCAGCCAGCACCCCCCCGACACACACACACCCATCACAGACAGACAGAAATGAAAACCTCTCCTCACTCATACACACACACACCTACTTGCTCTGTCCTTTAGGGCCTGCTAAAGCCATTATGGCTCTAAAGGAGATTGTATCGGCTCCAGGCGGACACGCAGACAGACAAATAGTTAGTTAGACAGTTAGACATACAGACAGCGCCCTGCAAACTAAGACGCCTCTGTGCTCGGGACAGGCAGGCTAAATGTCTGGCTACTCTTCAGAGGCTCTCAGGTGTGACCGGCCGGTCTCCTGTGTACCGCAGCCAAGGCGGCAGACAGGCACAGAGGTGTTCTGTGAGCCCGGAGTCGAGTGAATATCTGCTCTATCTCTCCCGTCGCAGGCTGCATACGCTCCTGTGAGCAGCTCAAACACAAGCCAGATCTTCTTTCCTGCAGAACTATGCAGGCTTTCACTGAGTTAATGCATATTTTTAGGCTGAGCCAAGGTCAGACATTTTTGCCAAAGACCTGCCTGACACGTAATTTCTCCCAGCAGCTGCGGTTTCTTGCATCTGATGACTAACTTTGCATTCGAATCAAAGACTTTAGCAAGACCACAAATGCATTGCAGCAGGATTTTAAGAGAGGATGATGGAGGCTTTGGTTCTGAGCTTACTCATACACGTCTTTCGCGCTGTACTAACTCTGTTACATTGGTGGAGCCTGAACCCTAAGAAGAGGCCCTAATGTCCCCCTCCCTGCACTTGCACACACACACACACAACTCTTCCCTAAAATTGCTGATGGCTTGTTTTCATGAACATATATTATTTCCAGATGGAGGTCATGAATAAAACCCGACGGAAACAAGTCGGGTGAAACTGGAAACTTAAAAAAACAGAAATGGAGGGGTATGGAGCCGAGTTAAAAAAACAATCTTTCTCCTCCCCCGCTCATTCCCTGAACCTTTAGAAAAAAAACAACTTGTCAATTACACGGTTAAAAACAGAGGAACAGTGTACCACACATGAACAGCAATACCACATGATACCACGTTTGAAATGTTTCACCATGATACACATATAAAAACATCCCTAAACAAAAAAAAAATGACTATCATAAGAAAACAAACAAAGCAAAAAAAAAAAAAAAAGAGCTTAGAGCAGCTCAACCTTCAAACCTCCACACACACTTCCAGCTAAATAAACAAAATCAGGGGGGAAGAAAGGGAATACTTTCAGACTCAACAGAGAATACAAAAACTGTTCACTGAAGACCTCCTCTGGAACAACCGCCCAACATTGTGCTGATTCACCGACTCCAGACTCTCCAACAAAGCTGTATATGAAGAAAGACGCGTTGTTGTGCTCTGATTAAACACTATGTTCAGCTGAATAACCTAATGAATCTATCACACTTTACATTTGTGATGTGTTTCATAACATTTGAGCGTAAAACAACATGCGCACGCAATAGACAAAGCCAGAACATCCATTAGCTCCGTCATAAGGAGTGCCAAGACAAACCGGTCGGACATTTTCCCCTCCGAGCTGACGTGGAGGAGGATGAACCGCAGCTGTAAGATTCAATAAATTCAAGCTCATCACTGGGAGATATTCGAGGGCTGTGCTCTGAGTTATTGGTGTGAAGACTTTATTTGTGAATAAATGCTTTAAAAAAAGTAATTAGATTAAATTAAATTCCACCTATCAGCACCTCAAAAGCTCACAGATTAACATCTTATATCTTGTTTGTTTAATCCCTACGTGTAAATGACAATTAACCATTTCACAGCAGTGTTATGCACCACAGTATGTCTTGGGAGGGACCAGGAACGTCCTTTCTAAAATTGCATTACTTTTGGATAGAGCCGAGATAGCTGTTTCAGAGTCATTCCTATCTTCCCATGTTCCCCATGTAATGGGAACATGATGAAGGATCCTATGTTCTCCAGGTCCTATCTTCCCAGGGATAGGGTTAGGGTTTGGACCAGAACACAGTAGGAGTGTTAGTGTGTCCAAACAGAATATTGACTGGGGAACAGGGAACCCTGGGAACACGAATATGCTCCATGTTTCACTGTTTCCGATCATTATGCTAAGATAAGCTAAACGGCTAGCTATAGCCATGAATTTAGCTGGCAGATACTGTAGGTGAGTGCTATAAACTTCTCCCAACTCTCAGCAAGAAAATGAATCAAATCTGCGCCTTAACTTTGTAAAAACTTCAGTAAACCAACTAGCTGTTTCCAGACTCTGTGCTGAGCTAAGCTAAGCTAAGCTAATCATCTCCTTACGGTAGCTTCATCTTTACGGTACAGATGTGAACGTGGTATTAATCTTCTCATCTAACTCCCTGTAACAAACCAAATATGTGCATTTCCCAAACTATTCTTTTAACAAATCCAATATTGATTTTAGTAATGGAGTTTTTGTGGCTATCTGCCGTCCTTTCAGGCAGGTTTTAAGTCTATTTACTGTAGCACAGATAACACACATACTCCTGCGGGGGAGTATTTCCAAACTATTCAACCAATCTTTCTAGTCAGTCCTGCTGTGTTGGTCCAGTGAGTTGGGTTGGTCTTATCTAACGTGACTCAGACTCCTTATCTCCACAATCAGACTCCAATCAGCCTGCTTTGTCCAGACAACAACGGGCCAACATGAGGCAAAGAGGACCCTGAGGCCTCCCTGGTGTCTCAGCCATAAAAGTGTAATCTGTACACTGGGCATGCCTTTTCAAGTCAGCGGTAGTGGTATGGTTGAATGGCAAAGGAGTCACCACTGGAGCTTGTTGTGCAACAAAAAATAGTTTTTGTATTATTCTGTGATTCTTCATCAACTTGCTGATGAGCTTTAACATCATATAGTTTACTATGTTCGATCCGAAAAAAATAAAAAAAAACAGAATTGAGGATCAAGACTTAAATCATTGATTTTTTACTTCTTTTTAAAAGCAACAGGAAATGTGTGATGAGTGAGGGATGACATGTTACTAAGGTCTCTGGCTCGTATCAGGACATCACTGGTATTTAGTCTGCTCTTTCTCTCTGTGGCTGTGACAAGTCCTGACTTTACAAATCCTTCAGCCTGCCACCCTGCAGTCCTGCCCTTATCTCACCCGGCTCCTCCTGGCAGGCACAGATGGCAAGTCCATTCGTGTGCAAACCACAGGTTGAGCTCCGATTGTCCTGATGACTGCCTTTGTCTTACAGTAATGCCCCCTCTCTCACCATAACAAAGGGTCGGTAAATAAGCTCATTTACATGTATTAATTAAGGCTCATAATGAGCCCCGCATGACGGGGCATTTGAATGCATTCCTGTGGTATTGTGCAAACTTGCGGAGCTCCGTAGGTTTGCAGTCTCACCTATTCAGATGGGCTACTGATTGTAGCTGTGGGGGCACACCAGCAGATAAAGGATTTAAAACACACACAAAACCAGGTCAGTATACGCATGCAAGTCTCACCTCCCCCACTGACACACACACACACACACACACACACACACACGCACACAGGTGCTAATGAGAAATAAACAGACTGTTAGTTATAGTTAGACTTAAGTCAATAAAATTGCAAATGACCACAAGAGCAAAAAGTAGAAACGAGACATTTATATCATTACAAAATTGTAAAACTGTACAATTACAATAAGTGACGTATATAAAAAAAAAAAAACACTGAAGTGAATAATTTTTCATTGAAAATAAAAGTTTCACCCACAAGGTGCACATAAGCTATAATGCACAATCATGTAAGAACAATTACAATTCATTCGGTCATATAAATATTTATAAACTAAGCACTATAAACTAAGTTTACAAAAGTATGTAAAAACAGGCTGCTCTGGAATGGTTTTAATCATCTTTCTCATTGTTGGTGTGTAAATGCTTACATGGCTGATGCCATCTCATACCACAGCGCCGCTAAACCGGAGAACCATGAAAAAACAGCCACAACCTCAGCGCATTAACATCAAAGTGTATTTGTATAAGAGCTTGTTTTCTTTTCTCGTCCTCAGGCTTCAAACGCTGAGCTGCAACGGCTGTTCTTCTTACCTCTTTGGCTTAAAAATCCTACAACGGGGACCCAGCCTCACAAGGAAAGCCAACACACATGGCAAGTAAAGACAAGGTAGAAAAAAGTAAAAAACACGCAGAGGGCACAAGGCTCTCCCCTCCTTAATTGTACCTGAAGGGAAATCCCTTTAAATAGTTGTTGGCAGAGGCAGTGAGCTGGCAGGCACATCAAACAGTCACTGAGCAGAAGCCCTATAAATACATCACATTCACTTGCCTCACTTCAAATGCCTCCTCCTCGGCCCGGCCTCTACGTTTCTCCTGCAAATCCACAGAACCGAGCTGCGTTCAACGTGTTCACGAGGTGGACGCAACATTTGGCTTTGCTTCACATCACCGACTGCGTGTGATGCTCTCATCCTGCTCCATAATGACTCGACCGTAACAGGACTGTTCTGTTTGTTGCTTGCGTCACGCTGTGGACGTGTCAGGAGCTTTGGTTTTCTTCACATACACCTCTGATGTCCCATCAGGCACCAGATGACTGAAGCTGCTCCTGAAAGAGGCCAGGAGGCGACCTGCACAGAAAAAGAGCCACGTTCAACACATCAGCAGCATAGAAAACTTAACATGTTTTGACTTGATATCCTTAATAACTGTACACAGTTCAACATTCAAAAGCTTCACTAAAGATTAAAGGAGCGGCAGCTGTTTACTCAGCATCATGTGACAGACACGATTTACTGGGCAATTATACCTGTTTACTATAGAGCGTTTTCAGTATTTGAGGCTGATCTCATTTATATAACGAGTTTTAATCTGAAAAAAAAAGTGAGCTGGAAAGAGGGTCTTTAATTAAAAACTAAATTCAGGACAGATGAAAAGAAAGGAGGAATTCACGTGCGTCTTTACTAACCAGTCCACGTCCTCTGTCCCGTCAGAGTGAAGCTGCCGCACTGAGAATGGGAGTTGCAGATGTACGCTGCCTCTCTGGCGCTGTGGACCGACAGCACGCAGCTCTGCTGGCTGTAGGACGGCCAGCAGCGATACTCGCCGTTCCCAGAGGTCCCCATGCCTCGCATCACGGTGTAATCTAACCACAGAAGAGGAGATGCCACTTCAATACATGAGGCTACTGAAAGATTTTGAAGCGCTCTCTGAGGAGAAGATGAAACTTTAATGATCCCTGAGGGGGAAACGGATACTGTGCGGCAGCGAATGAAGAGAATACAGATAAGAACATGCACAACAACCCGGAAAACAGGTTGAAGGTGAAAATACAGCAGCAACTATAGAGCTCGTACTGTCTTGGAGGGTGAAAGATATATTGACTTATATTCAGCCTTTTTACACTGATTATAATGTCTAGTGGCCATTTGCTGGCAGTAGCAGCGACAGAAGGATGTGGTTTGTTGCGAACCTGTTCACCAAAGAAAGGCTGTCTTTTATCATGATACAAAATTACTAATAAGTATAAATTTACATAGGCGTGTGTGTTGTGAAAACGTACATATATTGCATATGGAAATTAAGTGAAATGTGCCTGAAAAGATAAATATTTTTCTATTTCTGAGCATGTACATGTTGACAAAAGGTTAATAAATGAACCTTCAGATTTACTTTTTCATTTTTGCTGCCAGTTTTTATGACAAGTAGGACTGCACTGAACAAAACTTTAATTATGGATAAATCTGCCAGTTGTTTTCTTAAGCCCCATTTGCAGAGTACGAGTATTGCCAGGGGACCTCGTGTGATTTAGAAATTACCTCCCCACATCTGTGTTTCATGCAGCACATTTGGATAAGCAAAATGTGTATTTTACTCCAATGTACTGACATTATCCTCCAGACATGATTGCGAGGCTCTGCCTAACATCCGTTTCCTGAATGACAAGAGCGACGAGCCTCCTGAACATGCACCGGAAATGCTGTCAAAGCTTTCATTTCATAATTGCCAAGACAGAGTCCATAATTCTCGACCAGGAAAGGAAAAAAAGGTGCAGAGAAAACAGAAACCTTGCAAAAAAAAAAGAGAAAAAAAGAAGACCAAAGAAAAAGAAATCAACAAGATGCTGTTTTGCAGAGGACTACAGTTATCACATGACCTCTGTGTTTGGCAAAATGGTTATGGTTATTTGTGGTGGGATTTTTACTTTACAAATTACAGACATGGCACTGGAGTAAGATCATAGATGACGTCCACAATTATTACAAATTACTCGAGGTCCGAGTCTACTAGTAGATTAATATTACCTGTCTAGTATTACCTAGATACCACAATAGGGCTTGTCTGTAAATTATGAGAAAATGAAAAAAAAAACTTCCCAGAGACCAAGATGACGTCTTCAAATTGCCTGTTTTGTCTGATGAAAGATGGTATATTTTACACTCACCAGCACAAAAGAAATGAAGCAAATCCTCACAAGTGAGAATCTGGAACGACCTGATTCTTTACCGATAAATTGATCACCAAATTGTTTTAGCAAAGACAGAAGAAGCTTCTACATCTATTAGAGCCTCTGTGAAAAGAAAATAACCTCAATTTGACTCCATTTTGAGCTTTTCCCTCACAATCTGTTTTTCCACACTGAAAAATCACTTCACCTCTCTCCTGCCCAACATTTACATTGCATTCATCATTATAACTCTTTCAGACGTCTTGTGGATCTGGCCTTAAATCATCTGCTACACATTAGCAGGAGCCATGAGAAAGCAGCATGCACACATGTGCCTGCACATGCACACACACACACACACACACACACACACACGCATGCATGCATGCACGCACACACACTCCACAACAGGACAAAAGCCTCGTCTATGAGTCCGTACGGAGGAGGCACACTGTTACAAACTGTTAACCTTCTTAAATGGCAGGAGCCGGTGTGTGTGGGGGGGTATTGTTAAGAGGAAAAAGACACGAGGATCTGCCTTCTGGGCCCGAGAAAAGGGAACAAGGAGAAGGAGTGTTTCGAGGATCCTTCTCAGGGGAGAAAAAAAATGAGGTCTGCTGGGGAGTGAGGCCTCAGCTGCTGAGACAGAGACATACAGTATTAAAATAAGCTCTAAATGTTTAAGAAGAAGCTCGGGAAACAAGCTTTCCTTTCATAAGTATAAAGAATATTTAGGACAGTGCTCAGGACCTAAATGAATTTACTCTTTTCCTTTTAGCACATGACTAAATTCATACTTGCAGCAAGAGCCATTTTAAGAAACTACGTCGTTACCAGATTCTGGCCTCCACCTTCGTACATGATCTCAACGGTGGAAAAGTTATGTCCACATTACCAATGAATCTCCATCTGACAGCAATTTCATTTTCACACACACACACACACACACACACACACTATTATACTGATTTCGTCTTTGAGCTGTGTTGCCATTTGGCTTCTTTTATCAGCTTAATTTTGTCTTTGGCTTCAATTATAGTTTTTTCTCTTTTGAGGGGAGGAATGTTAATGAGTCTGTGTGTCAACTGCACAATCTTTGATTGTTTGTTTTTCTCCACTAGTTGCTTAATCATTTAAAAACTAAACTTTGGGAAATACGCGGATTTGCTTTCTTTGTATGAGTTAGATGACAGATTCTCTCATGTCTATGCAACATGAAGCTAATGCCAGCAGCTAGTTAGGTTAGCTTAGCATAAAGACTGGAGACAGAGAAACATTCTAGCTTTTCTCTGTCTAGCGGTAAAAAAAAACCTACCAGCACCACAAGCTCACTAATTAACCCATTATCTCAATTGCTTAATTAAGTGTAAACAGCAGTTCACCACTTTATGGCGGGTTATGCGCTGGTCTATTTTTTGTCAGGGACAAGCAACTTCCCTCTAAAATGGCCTTTGGACAGAGACAGGCCTGCGGTTTTCCCCATTTCCGACAGGCTAAGCTAACCGGCTGCTAGCAAAACATACAAACTAACATACGAACTAACTCTCAGCAAAAACAATAATGAAAAGGAAAAGTATTTTTTTTCCCCAAAATTATGCTATAAATGTGTAAAACTAAAGCAATCTAAACCATCCAGCTGCTTCCTGTATAAATACAATTGTTTTGGTTCGTTATGTGCTGGACTTTATTTTGACTAATGGCGGTAACTTCCTCAAGAAGTGCAGCCAGCAGAGGCTAATGCTAATGCTAATTAGTGAGCCTTAGAGGTGTTGGCACGTAGATTTTTTAAACCTTTGGACAGAGTCAGGCTAGCTGTTTCCCTGTTTACAGTGTGTATCATACACGCTTAGCTTAGTTTATCATAGACAGTGTATGATAAGCTAAGTGGCTGCTAGCTGTAATTTACCTTAGCAGACATATACTAGAGTGGTATTTATCGTCTCATCTGGACAAGAAAGTGAATACATGTACTACCAATATGCCAAACTATAAACTAAACCAAACTAAGCTAAGCTAAATTGAGATAAACTAGATTAAACTTAACGAAATTAAAAATGTAAACAGGCTTCCTCCACCGAAAACCACCTCTGTTTCAACAAACCCCACAATATGGTGAAATAACACACGCACACATTCTTTTTAAGGTCTTATCACACACAGCAGCAGCAGCAGCAGCAGCAGGGTTGACTCATGGCACCTCCTTGTTAAGCTAAAACATTCCCTCCTGGTGTCAGCCTCAGCGCCCTGGCCTCTTTACCCTGAATCTGTGATTAAATTCACAAAGCGCTGCTATATAAACAGTCCAGCATCTGGGGGACGGAAAATCTCACCACAGGAACGCAGCCAGTCATTCTGTTATTAATATTTCATAGAGCTGAGAGGAACGGCGGGAGGGGTGATGGGGCAGCAGTGGAGTGAGTGGAGGCGAGTTCAAGGGAGAGAAAATGAAGGACTTTCACTGCTTATACTGACAGAATACAAAAGAGGGACAGAAAGTTTGCTAAGGAATTACTGAGTATAACTTTTCTCTAAAGGCGAAAATGTGTTCGCTAGATTTTTTGTATGAAGAATGCAAAAGTCAGACGAGAAGTTCGCAAAAAATCTCCATATGACTCAAAGGCAAACAGACCAAACAGGAGATTTCTTGTGTAAAGAATAACTCGATGTAATCCCAGCACTGTTTTTTTAAATGAACGCTGACTGTGCTCCCTGAGCCAGAGACATGCAGGATTAATCCCACTTTGTTGGTCTTGTCCTCTCATTCCAGCTGCCTAATAAACCTGTCAAAACAGCCTGAGCGGGAGAAACACCCCCTTTCATTTTTTTTGAGGATACAAAATGAAAACAGAGGTGTAGACTGAGTTTTCTCTAAAAGGGGGGGGAATAAAAAAAAAAGCCAAGCATTCTCTCCGAGAAAAGAGCCGACAAGAGGGCCCACTGTACTTCATAAAAAGCAGCCTTCATTCCACGAGCTCTTACCTCTGATTATTGATGGAGGCAGGTTGTCCAGGTGCAGGCCAGACTTATAGAGGAGGAGGATGTGTTCAAAGGCCTCCAGCGTTTGATTGATGTCAGCTTTCAGCTCCCCTGGACACACACAATGCATTAAATCTTGTAAAAGATCTAACCGACTACAGGCATAAAATCATACTCATCCACCATGTGATGATTTTTTCCCCCCTCATTTTGTTGAGATACGTGTGATCTCAGCACAGAACAAATTGTGTTCGTTACTATACATGCTTTACATGTCATGAAGCATCTTGTCGAGCTCATTAAAAGAAGCACTTAGGGCGAGGCGTGTCATTACACGACTGAAATGATGGAAAGATTTGCTTTCTGATCTTCAACAGTTAGCGTCGCATCGTGTTAAGACGTCTCTCCTCCTCACCTGTGGAGTTCATGATGTGGTCTACCAGGTGTGTGAGCCCGGGTGGGGCCTGGTGAGGCAGCAGGTAGGTGAAAAAATACCTGAGGCAAAGACAACCCATTCAGACGCACAGAAAGACAGACAAGCCCCATCGCATAGTTCCCACAGAACATGTCTTGTCTCACACTGGTGTAAAGGCAAACACAGTCCATAAAGCTGTCAAAAATCTGAAGGCTTTTTAAGCAGAAAGCACTTCTTTTTTCCACTGAAACTACCAATTTATTCATCACACCTCCCTCCATCAAACCGCAAATTTCCTGCTGTACGTCTTCACTATCAACAACATTTTAGATGTCAGCTGAACCTATATTTAAGTAATCATCCTTGTAGCTGCTAATCTATCTATCCATCACACGTCTATCATGTAGTAAAACTGTCGCTTTTCTTACCTATAGGCGTTGTAAATGTTCCTCTTCTCACTCAGGCCCTCACACACTCCCCGGGCCGAGCACGGCAGAGTGAAATTTCTGTGTGGAAACTGGAGGGTGCAGTCTGCGTCTGTCTGACAGGGGGTCTCCTCAGCGCTGGCGTCATCCAGGTCTGTGAGCTTCAGCTCGCCGGACACGGTGACAAACTGTCGGGGCTGGAAGTCCAGCAGAGCCACGGAGCCCAGAGGAGACTGGGACAGGAAGTGGAGGAGCCTGACCAGATCCAGGCACACCTGGGAGGAGATCAGACATGCCACAGCCTGATCAGCTGGATTGATGACTATTTGTGCATTTAAGTGCACAGAATTGTAGTAACTTTCATAACCTTGTAACTAGACCTGAAAGAAAATTAAATGAATGACAATTATGATCGATTAGTAGTTTATTATTTATGGTGCAAAGCAAAAATGCCAAATAAAACTGACTCCAGCTCTCCAGTGTGAAGATTTGATCATTTTTTGTTATTTGTGTTTTGTACTAATCATTCGGGCCATACAATAATTACTAAATTAGAAATACCTCCTCATGGTTATATGACTCCGCTAACCAGACTCATATGATTCATGCAGCTAAGACTTTGAAGGAATTTGATGAAAGGTGTCTTTCTTATTGAAATGGAAGTTATCATTATGTTGACATGTATGATTCCAGTGAACAATTTCCAGTTAGAAAAATGTTGTCTTCACTTAGAGACTGTTTTTACAGAGGAGTGCAGAAGACTGATAGAGAGCTTCATCACACGAAGCAACGGCATTCAACTGAAGCTTAGTATCAGCACTTTGCACACACCTTCAACCCGACAGCACAGACGATCTGTGCAATCAGCACAGCTTCAAGGTGGACACAAACTCAGTATCTGACCAAATGTGAAACATGGTCACAGTCTCTCCTTTTGAGTTATGGTGTTGAATAATGGTCAGAAAAGTGTTTTTGCAGAACATTATGATGTCACAGTGAAGTTGACCTTTGACCTTTTGGATACAAAATGGCATCACCTCATCATTTTACCCTGTGAGACATTTGTGTGAATTTTGTGTGTAATTGCAATTACTGTATGCATTCTTGACTTATGGTCAAAAATGTGTTTTGTGTGGTCACAAATCTAATCAAACAGATGTCTCCACCCATGGCTGTAAGCCGGCGCAGTGACTGACTGATTAGTCATTCCAGCCGTTAATAACTTGATTGATCCAATTTTTAAAAAAGGCTGATAAATGAAAACAGATGTTGGCCGCAGCCCTACCTGTAGCTCCAAAATTTGGTTACATTTTTTTGTTTCAACAGAAATTGGAGGATTACGTGGCTCCCTTTGACTTTTTGTCAAATAAAAACCTTTAAAAAATGTTGAAATAACCAAAACTTATTGTCACTCAAGCTAAAAATTGACTTGTTTTCTTCCTGAAAAGGTCACACACTGGACAAAGTAATTAAATTTCATTATATAGCTAAAAACGGCAAAATATAAAAACCTGCAGCCTCACAAAAACAGTGTTATATTGCTTTTAAGACGTTTCATCGACCACATTTGCAAGCCATTTCCTGAGACTGTTTTTATAGTACTCTTTAAATCCTATAATAAAAACAGAAAGAGAAAATAAGTAGGCTACTAGAGGAAAAATAAAGGCATTAGCCACGCACTGACAGACCATGAAATGATCCTGTCACACTACAAACATAGCTGCAGTGTTAGCTCATGCTCCGAGTCTCCTGGACGTCACTTGGAGGGATCGAAGTGCAGTAATAACAGGGCTGGGTGAAACCAAACACCGCTGGATTACTGTAGCCTGCGCAGATGCACTGTAGCTGAGAGGGGCCGAGCAGCTCGAGGGGGGTATTATGAACGGCTATTTGGGTGATGCGGCAAAATGAGGCCCATAGTTGAGATGATACTCGCAGACTGTGATGTTACTTTAGCTAATCCAAAAACAAAGCATGCATGCTCTGGCATATTTTTTTTCTCTTCCATTCGGCCTTTCTTTCTCTTTCAAACACATTCATGCGTGAACACACACACACACACACACACACACACACACACACACATACACAGTTGTGTTTCCAGAACTTCTGGGAACATTACACAGATATACATTCATTTCCTGGAGACTTACCCTAACCAAAACCAGAACCACTACAAGCCTAAACCTAAACCTAACCCGAACCTAACCTCAATATAACCTTAACCCAAGTCTCAAATCTAAAATTTAATGATTTACATTATGAGGACATGCATTTTGTCCCCTTAACGAAGACGAGTCCCCACATTATGGCTGTGTAAATAGATGTATGTCCCCACAATGTGAGTAATACACACACTTGGATCCCTGCGGTGTTAATTCAGCCTCTATTGACTCCCACTGTGAGCATACCTGTGATGGGGGTTGACTAAAGCTCTGTCCATGCGTGTGTGTGTGTGTGTGTGTGTGTGTGTGTGTGTGTGTGTGTGAGTGAAGGATGAGATGACATTCCTAGCCTGCAGTGGATTAACTCCAGGACCCATCTCCATTCCAGCCACGGCCTGATCAAATACACTGAGGGACAGATGTCGGACCTCCAGGAGTTTCAAATGTCCGCCTCCCTCATCTTTCAACCGTCATCTCTCCTCCCAAAAGCAGCAGGCAGGCTCACACACACACTGTGTGCAACATGTGTGACTTTCGGACTCACAGTGTGCAGCGTTGCACAACGGATGAATGGCAGAGCATGCCCATCAACAGCTGGACGAGGAGAGCTAACATGCTTACCCTGAATCTGTCCTCCCAGGGACTCTGGAGCAGCTGGATCATCTGGAGAGGATTCCCCTGCTCGAGAATGACTGTGACTCTTCCTCCCTCTCCTCCTCTTCCTCCTGCATCTCCCGCACAGTGACCTTTGAGCTGTGGAGTGAAGAACAACTGTGGTTAGTCACAGTGGTTTAAAAAAAGGATCATTAAGCTGCTGTTTGTTTTCACATTTCAACTCGGCAGAAAGGAGCAAAAGAATGTGTCTAAAAGTTCTGAGCGTATGAGGAAATTAAGAGGACATGATGTTCTGCCAAAGGTGCTCTCAGCAGCTCAGACGTGTGTCAGTGAAATCACAGTAGCCCACAGGAGGAACGTGCTGTGTGCATTTGAGTAATAAATCATTGAGCCGTTGGGGCACACACCACCGTCACACGACTACCAGAGGTGAGAAAGAAACTCATCCGCTTCTTTCAAACTAGTCCTGAATTGGGTTGTAATGGTTTGAGTGAATAAGCGCAGGGGGTTTCAGATGAAACCAGGGATAGCAGAGAGGACAGAGCCACATTGTCTGCTCCTGCCAAACTGGACCCAGAGGTCAGAAGAGGGTCAGTGAATTTAATTTAATTACATGGGAAGGTCCTGCAGAGCCAATGAGGCCTTTCATCCAGCTCAGTGTGTGCGAGACAAAGGAAAATGTGAGCAGTGGTACATGGATTATGGAAAATCTTAATAACACTCCAGCAGCCGCACCAGTGTTCAAACGTGAGCCTCTAATGCCTCACTGTCTTTAATTTTGAAATCTAATACATTGTCTACAATGTTGCTGTGGCATTTAAGCATGAACCGGAACTCCAGAAAGTTTTTAAAAAGTCATTAAATGTGTGCACACCAAGCAGACAGAGGGAGCACTTTACCTTAATGACGTTTGGATGCTGCAGCCTCTGCAGCAGGACTATTTCTTTCTTCAACTTGTAAGAAACGAGCTCGCGGCAGCCTTGCGGGTCTTTAAAATCCTTCACACACTTGCCCATGTCTATGCCCTGCTCGTTGACGAGCTTCAACGCCACGGGCTGACCTCCGGCTAGATTCACTTTGACAACCAGTTTGGTGTATCCAGACCCGAGGACCTCCACCGCCTGCATGTCCACCAGGGAATCACAATCCAGTTCATCCATATGCGCTTTCCTGGAGCCATGCGCGATCTCACTCCACAGACTGTAATCCAAAGTCGAGTCTAGCGCTTGGTCATGTTGAGTAGAATGTCGACCCTCAACGAATAGTTCGTTTTCACCATCCTCATCGGCTGTAGGTAAAAGCAGCGGAATAATTTCTTTGCGCCTCTCGTTCAGTTGGTAAATCAACGCCCCGCGGAGCGACGCGAACTCCCCCTCATCACCAGCGAGAGTTGCATTGGAATAGTGATATACTCTTGCTCCAAACTGCTGCACGCTGCTAATCAAGAGTGACACCAGAATAGAAAGAACCACGAAAGCCAGGAGGGCAGCCGCGCGTAAAGAGTTGCCCATCCCGGCCATTTTCCTCGCGTGGCACGGCGAAGGCTGCTGGGGAAAGAGACGCACAGCCGCCGGCTCGGACGACCGCTCACTTCAAGTGAAAGGTCTCCTGACTTTTCTGCGTGAGACGGGATCAGCTCCTTGTTTCCACCTCCCCAGGAACTCCCTCTAGAGGTGTGTCCTGTGCGCTCGTAACTTTACACCCGCTGAACAACTTTGCAGGAGGGCTCCGGGTCATGTTGTCACTCAATCCGCGCGTCAAAGCGCTTTCCGCAGCTGATTTCACAACAGCAATCACAGCGTCTGCGCTGATATTAAGAAATGCAGCGGCGGAATATTGAAATACATGTGTAATTTAACAGACACACGAAAACTGGAAATGAATCAAAACCTGTTTACATGTTAACTTATATTTCATTACAAAATAATGAGGTATTTTTAATTTGTATGCTGATTAATTTCATTCCAAATATAAGATAATGACAGTGTTCAACAAAAAAAGGCCATTTCTGTGTTCATGTATATTTTACATTATTATGGAGAGACAAACGGACTGCTCTCACCTTCAAAATCTGTCCAACAGGTGGCAGCAAAACCCCTTTTCTCTTCACTCATAACTCCCTCAGTTCCAGAAACTGATTTATTGCACTTCAGAAACACTCCAATGACATTTCACAGAAACACATGAGTCTGCTCCTTGTTTCCACACAGTCCTTTGCAGTGTATCCCCTGTTGTATTTGATATTTATCCAACTGTGTTTATTTCACAGCTCTTCAGGCAGCACTGAAGCTGTAATGAAGTGTTTCCCTTCGCATCTCTACTCACTACGCAGAGATCTGCCACAGGAAATTACCATGGCTGTCACCTCTGTACCAGCCAGAAGCCAAGCCTCTCATTACATGTGTGTCTGGTATCCAGTTTGTGCCTGTTAGGCTTTGGGTATGTGTGTTTGGGCGTTTTTTTTCTTGTGCATGTGTGTGGCAGGCTGAGCAGTGTAAGTTAATCAGTGTCTGAAGTCAGCGAGGCATTCGCCGTGTCAGCTGCAACACAGGCTGTTCACTAAACTCCATGCCAACCACCAACACAGCAGGCCTTTGTTGAGAGTGAGGACAATATTGCACAAAAACACTGGAGCATGAAGATCCTAAAGAAAGTCAAAGCTCAAAGGTCCACTTAGTAGCTTTCAGAGCTTTCAGCTGCACCCTTTGAACATGAAGGATAAAGCATTTAAAGCACATTTAACAGCTCTGAATCAGTCAGATGAGACACTTAATCTACCCGTTAAACTATGTTTAAATCAGTTTTGAGCATTGTGACTCACTGAAGCACCGATAGCTATGAATTAGGCTTCATTATTGAGATGAAACTAAAGATATCCCCTCCACTGTCTCTGCTTCTCATTTAAAACCATGAAACAGGACTTTTATCTCTCCCACAAAACTTTCTCACACCCTCCTTTTCCTGATCCTTGCCTTTTTCCAATAAATCATTTCCTTTTTTTTTCCCTGGTGGCCCCTCAGACACAAGGGCCCAGCGCCATGATTCATATTTACAACTATAACTAGAGCCAGACCAGCGGCTGCCTCATTAGCAGCGATCCACACAGGTCTGCTGTGTCACAGTTTCTCCTTTCTTTTGAGCCGGTCGGGTTTGGCTGGCCCTCACGTCTCTTAAATACTAGCCCAAAGTCATGTTCTGCTTTCTTTTCTTCCCTTTTCCTTCCTCTCTCATCACCTCATCTCTTGGGAAACAGTAAAACTACTTTTTTGGCCTCTAGAAATCAGTGTCAAACTGATGTAAAAAATGTGTACTTAGTATAAAAAAGCTAGGAACACCCTTTTGATCTTCCGTTCGCACAATCCACATCTGAACCAGCTCAACGCTCGGCAATTATTTGTCTGAGTCTCTTTATCTGCAGAGGAAAGAACATTTATTAGAGGGGATTTTGAAATACCACTTAAAGAGACTTAACTTTGCCCCTGTTTATAATTGTACTCCACTACATTTCAGAGGGAAAGGCTGTACAAACGTCACTATGTTCCAATGAGTGCAGTCTTGAAACACATGATAATAAGATGTCAAATTACAACACAGTACTGCTTTCTAATAAGTCATCCCCTATAAAGCGTTTATAAATGATTGCTTTATTAATGCTCAATTGATCATTTACTAATGCCTTATGGATCAGTTATAAGCTTTTGTTGTTTTGTTGGGTTTGTGAAAAATCCCATTGCTCTTTGGTAAGAATGCAGTAATAAAGTCAGTAAACCATTAACTGTTAACATTATTTCCTGAATTAATGGACAATAAAGTTTTGCATCTTGGATCTAAATACATACTGATGCCTTTCTCACTTTCTAATAAGCCATCTAGTCCACAGCTTGAAGTGTAAATAAGTCATTCATTTGATGTTTTTAATGCATCGTCTGCAGTTGTTGGTCTAACTAGGTGGTCACAGGGTGCAGCCACTCAAAGGGATTTTTCACCACCAGGCAACCCAAGAGTTGTTCTTATTAATGGCTTATAACTGATCTACAGAGCATACTAAACTCTTAAAATGGTGTCTTATTAGAAATACCACATGTAAAATTAGCATCACTTAGATACAGACATTTAAATGCTTCTTTACTGTAATGCCACTAAAACAAAGGGAGCAGACTTGAGGTTACTTTCAGGCCTTATTTTTGATATTTGGGTGTATTTGCCACTTACAAGTAAAGAAAAGCTTATATAAAAATACCTTTTCTTGTAATGGGAGTTGTCTCCTTCTTACCGACTGGTACACATTTGCAGAAAGGAGACTGGGGATAATGGTGTTTACCTGAATTCACCTCATCAGTCCCGACAGGAGTCATGTGTAGCACATTCACAGTGTTCAGCATGGTGGTGATCAGCAGCTGGAGGTCCCAATTAAGCGCTGGTTTTAATTGAACGCATTATCACTGCCTGTTCACCTTCATCACGTATATTAAACAGCAGCTGTAGCTTCTGTCCGAGCCAATTAAGCAGGATCTGGTGCATACTATCCGTCACTTTGTGCTCCAGCACCGAGGCCGGTTGGACAGCGACCAGGCAGCGTCCTCAGCATCACCGCGGCTCCGCCAATCAGAGCGCAGCTCGGGGCAGATTAACCCCAACAGCCCCGGTGCTGCTCTGTAGTAGCAGCCTCAGAAACAAGCCCGCACCTCTGATCCTCGTGGACTCAGTCTGGGCAGATGGAGGCAGTTCGGTTAACCCAATTGAAAAATAACAGGAAATTCATAATTGCCTTCTTCCAGATTCAGTCTTAACGCCGAATCAGGGGGGAGATGGATGCTTGCTCGATAATAGGAGAAAGCACGGATGCGATAGTGATGGATGATTCTCCTTCAGATGAAAGGGGGATTCAGGAGGCTTGCCAGAGGTGGGTTGTTTTTTCTTGTCTGTGGATATCTCTGGTGCTGAGTGTGTAACTTGATTCTGTAGACAAATAAATGAGATTAACAGTAGCAGACGTGAATCTGTCTTTACCCTCCTGTGGCCGATGTGAGTATTGTTCAATCCAGCTGTGTTTATGCTGTGGACAATAGGATTATGTCCTGGATATGATTTCTGCTGCTGTTATTTTTCCATTTCACTATTAGATCTGTCATTTCAGCATTATCCCAGCATTAAACCCTGATCATGTTGGGCTGTTTGTGCCGCTGGTGAAGCCAAGAGACGGTCGTTTGCTGTTGCCAACTTACTTTTAAGAATTCATATTTGGTAATCACAACATTTTAAGGTCAAATGTTATTACTTAATCCATTTAATCACGCTGTGTATTTTAAATTTAGCAAGATGGTAAACAAGAGTGAGTGCTTCCAGTGCCTTCCTTAATTTTGCATCATACAAACAAGCTTTTATGCTTTTATTTTTTGCCTTTAACAGATGAATGCAAAGCAAACAACACACACTCTCTGTCACAGTTTCACTCTAGTTGACTTCTGTGAGATCTGTCCAGTGTCATCGTCCTCCTGCTCCGCTCAGACCGGCTCTCTGGGTCACTGATGTCACCCTGTCACTCACTCGGCTGCATATAAAAATGGCCAAGGGGCTTCAAACATGACAGCGCGGCTGGAAACAGCTGAGGCCTGCCATCCTTCAGCTCAGCGACAGGCCACATTTTAGTCTCTCCCAGAAGGATCCACTCGAGGTTTCTTTTCCTATACCTTGAGGGCAGACCCTCAAGTCTGTTTCCTCTTAATAACACCCCCACAGGAACCAGCTCTCTTTTTAGGAAGGTTAACAGTTTGCCTCCTGCATACAGCCTGAGGTTTTATCCTTTTTTTGAGTGTGTGTGTGTGTGTGATTGGCAGCTGAGGAGATGTTTGAGGACATGACATCAACTGGCATCCAAAGGGTGAATGAAAGAAGCATGCTGCAAAAAGGGAGCGAGACAGAGTGGAGAGCAGTCTTTATCTTGTTAGATATTTTGTGATTTTCCCTGCTTGAGTTGTTTTAATGTCTCCTTAAATGCTGTGGTTACATCGTAGATTAGTACTCGTAACATTAATTCAGTTTTAATTAGCTTTAAGCATAGTTTGGACCACAGTTAGAAGGAAATGCAATTATTCTAACAAACAACTTCCATTAGACACTGAAGGAGGAGGTTATACAATATGATGCACATTGTGTACAACTGTTAAAATTAGCTCCACCTTGACCAACTACAACAGTATAATTTAAAATTGTGTCACACCCATAGGGCCCATTTTGTCTGCAATGATCATTTTCACATTTAGCTGATGTACCTTTACTGTGACAAAGTACTTCACAGTGTCTCAAGCAAAGGATCTGTGTACTTCATCCCCCACGCGATACTCTCACTCATTGTTCCCCTGGCTGAAGCTAAAGCGGTCAAATGCAACAGCCCAGAAATATATCGTACCTCTGTGTGCTTTTTTTTTGATTAGTCTGTTTCAGACGAGGTGTTAATCCCACTTGATGGTCATCATGGACACTGTGATACTGTTGAAGCATAATGTCTTAAACTGAGAGGGGTTTCTAATATTTTGTCCGCCCTCATCAATACGTCATGGCTGTTGTGTTTGACTGCATTATTTTACCTGCAGTAGGTGTATCTAATAAACTGGCAGCTCACTGTATGGAAGATAAATGAATTTTTGTTTCAGTACAATTTGTTGTTTCTCAGATTTATGATGTCATTCTGACATCAGTGCACAACGCAAGCGTCCATTTTTGTTTTTTCTCTCCCGGGTGTGGGGAGCAGCTCGGTGACACCTTCCTGGATGTATTTTTGTATCCAGCCACTGAAATATTGATGAGTTTCACAAATTGCTCTCCTCATGCCCAGTGAAAAACCATCAAAGAGGAGTAATAGGCTTAAATACTAATAATTATCCTGATCCCTGTGAGGAGGCTGACAGGCACAGGTTACACAGCACCCACTAATAATTATGCATGTATTTGAACCTGCATGGAGCTCTGCATGGACAGAGTTCATTATGCGACAGCAAATGAAATACTATTCAATCAGCTGACTGTTGACTTCCATATACTTTCTCTGAGTGTATTTACTTACTCACTCCAGCACCTAAATATAGGCTAAACTAGATGACAAACATTTGCTCTGTGACACCGAGCTGCGGGATGCACTGTGGGTTATTTATTATTTAGATCATATTACAGTGTTTTTATTGTAACAAAGAAAAAACACTGAGGTTTGGGTCCTCGCTGAGCTCCACCATTTATCAGCTCCCTAATCCTGCTGCTACTGTACACCACTAATTTAAAGGAGAACTCATCATCTGTGCGCCTTATTATGGGATGCAAATAAAACCGTGTGAGGTCATTTAGGCTCTGTTGACTTACTCCGTCACCATGGTGACAAGACAGGAAGTGCGGTTGCATCCAGTCTACTGTGGAAAAACAAGCATGTGTTAGACTATACAGACCTCATGGCCCCTTGAAGTGAGACACAACAAGAGCCTTACTCTGTAGTCAGGTTTGGTCTGTTTATTTGATATGATCTCAAAATCATGAGACTTTAAGGTTTCTTTGAATTGAAATTCTGGAAATAAGTCAAAATTAATGATCCTGTCTGATTGAAAAGTAAGACAGATCAGATTCAACCTCTCAACATACAGCCTCCCCCTTTAGCTTTAAGGTTGGAAAAATCATCTTTTTCTATGCAGCAGATTTTGTATTAGTCTGTTCCAGCTCGTTATTGCAGCCATGTGATGTTAACACTAAGCATACAAACCCAAGGCCCCATGTTTTTATCGCTCCATCCTTCTGGCTCACGATGGCAGATGATGGCAGCCATGGTATCTAAATGTCATGTACTTCTGAAATCTTTGGACAAACTCATTTTGGATTTAAAATAAAATTCTGTAGGTTTGAACAATGTTTGGAAGATTTAATGATGTTCATAAACTGGAGCATTTTACAAGACGTTTGTTTTGGAATATGCTAATAGAGTAGAAAAGGAACAGACTAGAATAAAGTCTAAATTCATGCTAACATGTTAATGTTTAGCAATTATAACCATGTTCACCATCTTAGTTTAGTGTGTTAGCATTGGCTGATTAGCACAAAGAACAGCTCAAAATGACTGGAGCGTTCTTAGCTTTGCATGTTTTTCATTCACAAACCAAAGTATTGGAAATTGAAATTTGACCCGATGATGAAGATCGATAAAAAGTCAGATGATGGCCACAGTTATCACAGTTCATCCTGTGGGGAACGTGAATGTCTGGACCAACTTTAATGCCAATCCATCCAACACAGACATTTCACTAAAAAACAAAGCCAACCAACCAACATTGCCATCCCAATAGAGCCACTTAGTGTGACTAAAAATAGTCAATTCTTTAACCAATTTTCCCAAAGTGAGTTTGCAACATACGCTGTCACGTAGGCCTTCTGAAGGAATGAGAAAGGAATACATCACAAACACCTGTGAGAGAATTATTTCATTACACCTGTCACCCCAGGGCTCTCCTGACTGCTGCCATCACCCATGAGTCCTCACTCATGTTATCTATCCCTGACAGCCACCTACCTTTCTCATAATGGGCTCTGTGACAGGACGTGATAATACCCTCTCTCTCTCTCTCTCTCTCTCTCTCCTTACTCTCATACCCTCCTCCTTTCTATTTTAATTGGGCCCCTTACTTCCAGTAGCCACAGTGTGTTACACAGAAATCCATTCCTTACCTCATTAGTTGTGCTGGACTGTTCAATTCTCCGTTGAATATGAGGTGAAGCCAAGCAAAGAATGCAACTGAGATGTCAATCAGTGAGTGGTGGGAGAGATGGATTGTTATGCCTAAGTTTTAAAAACCTTCCTTTCTGCATATTTGCACTGTTGCACTGAAACTTTGAACCTTAAAAGAGCTTTGTTGCTTGTTTCTGTCCTGCTTATCTGTCAATCATTTCTCCTCTCCTGCAACCATCTTTTCACATTTTCCTTCTTGTTTTCTTTTCACACGATCTCACCCATCTTCTGCTCCTCCTGTCTGTCTTCTCCTTCTCCTCAGTGAGATCCCGGCAGTGTCTCTGTGCCCTCCTGACAGTGATTGTGCTACTGAGTCCAAGTTGACAATCATCCAGTCTGAAGGGGAGCTATGTGACAGCTGCAGCAGCCTCGGCAGACCCTCTTCCTCCTGCCAGCTGTATCACCAAGTATGTCTGAGCGCTGACTGTACTGTGCATTGTTTAGGAAACAGATTTGGAGACCCATTAAAACAGAGTCAGAATGCCTCAAAAGGTTAGAAATAGATGCAGGATTTGGGAGGCAGAAGCAAAAATAGACATTGTCACTCAAAAGACTTGAATGACACCAGAATCCTTTATGTTTGTGTGTATATATCCTCTTTTTCCTCTGTAGGTCCCCCGGGGTCCTCAAGGTGAGGCCTATGATTCACTAAAGCCCCGAAAATGTCCCCACTGCAGCCATTACGGGCCAATCAAACCAAACACCTGCCACGACTGTCAATCAAATGCTGGTCCTCATGCTGAAGGAGGTGTCATGGTGAAAGTGGGACACAGCTGTAGTTTTGCCCATCAGACGTCCTGTCATGGCGCGGTGAGATGTCACTGGCTGCACGGGTCAAATGAAAGCGGGACACAGAAACCAATGCAGCGACATGTGGTGACAGTAAGGTGCGTTTAAAAGAACTACATTTTGGGAAATGTGTTTGTTCGGTTTCTGTTGGAGTTCGATGAGAAGATTGATGCCACGCTCACATCTGTACGTTCAATATAAAGCTGGACTCAGCAGGTGGTTAGCTTAGCTTAGCATAAAGACTGGAAACAGCCTGGCTCTGTCCAAAGCACACTACCAGCACCTTAGTACATTATTTTTCCTTTGTTTATTTTGGTATCAAAAACAAGTTTTCTGCTGTTTGGTTGTGTCCAACTATTTCTTCCTGGTAAATAGAAGAACATTACATTTAATTTTGTGTGAATTAGTGAGCTTTAGAGGTGCTGGCAGGTGTATTTTTTTTTTACCTTTGGACATAGGCAGGCTGAGTGTTTCCACTTGCTTCCATTTTTGTGCTAAGCTAAGCTAAGCTAAGCTAAGTTAAGTTAAGTTAAGCTAAGCTAACCAACTGCTGGCTGTAGCTTCACATTTAATGGACAGTGGGTAGTATCTGTCGTCTCATCTCAGTGTCAACAAGAAAATAAAAAAGCAAATTTCCAAAAACTATTTACCTTTTAAGGGCTTTTTGTATAAAATCCTTGTCATATTTGTGAAGTCATTATTATGATGAAGCTTTCAATTATTTACAGGGATAGAGGACTCTACTGCATCCTCAGAAAGTGAGTACTAAAACCAATTTTCACTTTAAAACCCAGAGGTATTGCTGATCATAATCATTTTTTTATGTGCCACTGGCTTCTTCTTCTGTTGTTTTACAGTTACTCCCAGGTGATAGTGGACTACCCTTTGGCAGTGTTGGTGGGTTGTGCCGTGCTGCTCCTGGGATGTTCACTAGCCGGACTCTTCATTGGTCCACTGCCAGACTTCTCTGACCCGCTGCTGGTGAGCCTCAAACACACACACGATCATACGCACAAACATAAAAGCATAGTGTCTAAAATTCAGCCATGCAGTCTCCTTCGGTGCAGCACATGTATCTCTACTGTCACCCTACAATACAAACCTCCCCCACCACCTCAGGCTGAGTGTTAATTACATTTTCCCTTTTGACTAAGAATCTTAACCATATCCGTTTACTTCAATCTCATCTCTGAATCAATGAACTGCACTGAATTAGATCACACATGCTGTCATCTTAATTAAATACTTCTTTTAACCTTTGAAATGCAAGCTTTTAGGATCAACACTGATTAAGACATTATCCTGGAAATGCAACATGTGAATCACAACAATGCATCATTCATGACGAATCTAAAAAGACTGACATAAGAAGGGCTACATGAGGGTTTCTGCTTTTTAAGTGTGCGGCTTTTTCTTTTAAGATACCATTAAAGACTCATCCACCAAACAAGATAATTCATGGTGTCTTTCTATGGTAGTTCAAACCACATTGTAGGGTGCTTATGATGCTAATTCATTCAGCAAGCTGCTGCAGAACATTGATGGGCACCCGCATCCATACTGTGCCTTTAGCTTTGATGTCTGTTTGTGTGTGAATGTGTGTGTGTATGTTTGCTCTTACTCCAGGGCTTTGAGCCACGGGGAACATACATCGGTGTTCGCCAGACCAGCTTGTCTGAGCTGCAGCAGAACACAGGCCCGGGGAAAACTCTGTCTCCTTTACCACAGCAGCTCAGTAAAAGGTCAGCAGAGAATTGACACAAGGACTTATTATTAAAAGTGTGTACAGTCAAGATTTTCATGAAATAAATTATTAATTATTAGAGCTGCTCTAATCAACATTTTATATCAACAATGAATAAATGACTATGTGTAATAAGAACTGAAAATGATCACCTGACTCTGTGGTACCCCTCAGCTCTATGGAGCTTTTTAGCATCTTTTAGGTCATTGTTTGGTTCTCCGACCCACGACTTTACAGTTCTGATTCACTGTCACCGCTCTCATCAGCACCGTTTTCGGTTGCAGCAGACAGCTGTTTTCACGACAAAAGCTCTGATAAACCCACTGCACACTACCTGCCCAACAACAAACGACGGGCAAATTTAGCAGCTAGCTGCAAAATTGAAGTGTAGCATTTAGCAGCTAAAGAGCCACATATTTCAGTCAGGAGATGGTGGAGACCGAAAACAGAGCTAAAAGAGAGTGAATAGTGGACTGGCATTCATCAGGTGGAAACAAACATGACTCCAAATATTGCTCTGTATCTGCTGGATGTGTAATCAGCAACATATGTCAATGTTGTGTTTACAGCACGAGCCGTCAGGACTTCTGTAAGGTTGCCATGTCACAACTGTACAGTCACCAGCCTCAGTCATGCCCATGCCTGCTCAGGCCTGTGAGATCTGACCAATCGGAGCAGACTGGGCTTTTCAGGAGGGGGGTCTTAAAGAGACAGGCACTAGAACAGTGTTTCAGACAGGGGGTGAATAGAGGTGCTGCAGCAATGAACTATAGGAAAAAAATAATGTTTTTGAACATTAAAGCATGTAAATATTTTATAGTAGACACCAAAAATAAAAGTATGAACCTGAAAATGAGCTTAATGTGGGACCTTCAACTGTGAGACTTAGCAGTTTTATACTATTTGCAACATACTGTATGTGTTTAATGAGGTTTAAAAAGTATGTGTGCATCTATCTGTGGTAGTTTTGGAGGTGCAGCCAGCGGAGACGTCAGCGGCAGCCAGGATTCGTCCAGGCGCCGCATCAAGAGGATGCTGGCTAGAGACTCATCTCAAGACACCTTCCTCTGTGATGCTCCAGGTGGGTCAGTCCTGATCAACTCGTCCCTGTGAACAAAATTAATGAATGCTAAATAAATCTTTCAAACATCTGCTGCACTGATAACAATAATAACACAAACCCCATCAAAATAACAATCATAATTCTAATTGTAGATTTGTATTGCATATGAATGAAAGTTAAGAGGCATATGCCACACTGCTGGCTCCAGCATACTCAGCAGAGCAGACAATGAAATGGAATTATAATTAAAACAATGTAAATGTGATACATGCCTTTTAGCAGCTGAGCAACTTTAACAGCTATGTGAATACTGTGAGCTGAGGGCCTCCAGCCTGTGAGGGAGTAATCTTAAGCACTCACAGCAAACTATTGAAACACTCACAGCTTCTTGCTTAAATGCAAATTTACTTAAAAAAAAAATATAGTGAAATAGAAAGAAGATGTGAATAATAGCCTTTAGTGAGGCTTCAAAGAGAATCGATTTTCTCACATTTTCTTCTTTAAGCTCTATTTGAAATAGTGTGCTGGTAGATCAAAGACTTAACTTCTCTTTGCATTATAAATATACAGAAAGCTCCTTAAACGGATTTATTAGCAATCCCAAGCCTTGAGGTTTTCAAAATGAAGCCTATTTTATATTCAACACAGGCAGCAGGATATAATGCACAAGAGATTTGTTGTTAGCCCGGTTTTACCTGAATTTATACCCAAAACTTAACTCTTGGCAAGTGCTGATTCACTGCTGGTCATCTTGTTCCTGTGTGTTGAATCCATCTGTCTCTCTCCATGCAGGCGAGCGTTTGGCTCAGTTGGTGTTTCGATCAGAAAACTCAGCCAGTCTGTGGAGTCTGAAGGCCATCCACGCCATGTGTGAGATGGAGCAATCCAGGGTTCGCTCTGATCTACTCAGCCCTCCATCTCACCTTTGCTCTTCTGCCTCTTGCTTCTCTCCTCATCTCTTTAGTCATCATCCGTCTGTCAAATCTCACTCTTGCCCTGAGACCATATCCCACATTTAAATGCTCTGCTGAAACTTAAAACATTACTTTATGTGCATTACCTCATCTAAAATGATCTTTTTTTTCCAAATGAATTTGTTTAAAAACTGGGCATATGTTCAAAAATCTTTCCCTTGTCTGATACAGATTCGCTCCCAGGCTCAGTTCCAGGACCTGTGCCAGCAGCATGCGAGGGGGGAGGCTGAGGGGACGTCCAGAAGTGGCTGTTGTCCGAGCTGGTCTCTGGGGAATTACTTGGCTGTGCTCACTAATGCCTCCTGCTGCCTCAGCCTCACCTCACACCAGGTACTGCAGCTTTCTTCTTTCTTAAAAAATTACCATACAAACCAATGAATTCAAACATTGTAATTATAAACACAAGGATTTTGTAAATCATAAATCGCCCATGCTGTACGGTAAATGAACCATCCATGGGGCATGTTGAAGAAAATCTGATACTTTAGCAAATGTGAGCCTGAAAGACCAGTTTGGACCTTGGAAATAGTTTGATAAATAATCTTAACTCTTCAACTGTTTCTCACAGTCTTCATCAGGGAATTGAGTTTGCTCACAGAAAAGCCAACATGAGGACCTTGAGTTAATATTTTAACATTTTTATTTTTCATTTGAGGCCCCATTAGGTGTTTGGAGATTTGTTTTGCAAGCTCTTGTCAACAACTGAATAAATACAGGCTATGTGAGGTCATATTGAGATTTTTCTAGCGCAGCTACAGCTCAATGTCTGTGCGCAAAAGCCTACAAGGTGTCAAGCCTGCAGAGTCTCTAGGACTTTTTTTTCCATTCTCAGTTTTCTCCAGTTCTCCAGTGCAAAGTTAAAGCAAATTGATACCTCTTGTGTCTCTATGGAAAATATGAAACTACAGCCAGCAGCTGGTTAGCTTAGTTTAGCACAAAGAAAGGAAACAGTGGTGAACAACTGGCTGGCTCTATCCAATATCTATGTACCAGCACTTTTAAAGCTCACTGATTATATCTCATTACTTTAATTCAAACAAAAATTAGTATAAAAGCAACAATTCAGTGTTTTGTAGGCAGTTTTCTTGGCTGGGAGCAGAGACCTTGTTTGCCTGACAACTGGTGCCAGCCAATTAACAGCTAGGCACGTACCTCAAATTCTTCCTTTAACTTGAAGTAGATGATGCAGGTTAAGGAAAAGTGGATATTAATAGAGTGGTGTAATTTACGATACTGCATTTTAACACAAAGGAATACGTTTTATTGTCTGAAGTTTTATTTTATCAGTTTTCCATTTTCTCCCTTTCCACTAGGTGTCCGAGTCTCTGAACCTTCTCCGGAAATGCGCTCCTCACTATCATGAAGGACATCTAGTAGAAGCCTGTGTCGAGAGACCCAAACATGGCGGCTGTTCCTCTGTCCCATCCCGCTGTAAACAGTCCCGTGTGGTGTTCCAAATCCTCCACTTCCTCGTTGATAAAGACTTCCTTGGCCCGCAGACTGTTGAATACCAAATCCCTACATTGAAGTACAGCCTCCTGTTCTTACCCGTCGACAAAGGAGAACACATGATGGAGATATACATGAACAGTCTCGAAGGCAGGGATCTGACGCACAACAATACGACTATCACTGGCATGGACTTTGGCATCAAGCAAACACTGTTCAAGTATTACCTGGCCAGAGATTCAGTCTACCCTGTCCTGGCTGTTGTATCTCTTCTTTTCACTATGGCTCTTTATCTCCACTCTCTCTTCATAGTAGCATTATCTGCAATAGCAATCACAGGTGCCCTCCTGACCTCCTATTTCTTGTACAAAGTAGCATTTCGCCTGACTTTCTTCCCCCTGGTCAACCTCTCTGCAGCCCTTATTCTCCTGGGAAGCTGCTCCAATCAGGTTTTCATCTTCACTGATTTCTGGAATCTGCAGTTATCCCAGAATCCCTCAGCTTCCCTGGAGAAGAGAGTAAACAGAGCTTTGCAGGAAGTGGGCTATTTGATTTTAGCGTCAGGGTTGACCTCCAGCGCAGCATTTTTCTCCGGTTATCTCAGCAGCATCACAGCAATCAGATGTTTTTCTGTTTATCTCGGAACTGCCTCGCTTATCAGCTCAATCTTGGCATTGGTGTGGCTGCCGTGCTCTTTCACACTACGTGAGCGCTACACAGCAGCGTCCTCTGCAGCTGTAGCGGTGCAGGGATGGAAACCATGCTGCTCCAAAAACGCCGGCGGCTTCTGGGATACAAGCTCGCGCAAGAGATGCCTCTTCACTCTTGGGCAGAAGCTGAGAGAATTAAAAAGGGGTCTCACAGACACTTCCAACTTATTATTTATGAAAATCCTGCCTTGCGGAGTGGTGAAGTTTCGGTACATCTGGGTGTGCTGGTTTGCAGTGCTTGCTGCTGGGGGCACGTACATGTCTTGCATTGAACCAGGCATGAAGCTGCCCACCTTAGACAGCAGGGTCACCCAGCTTTTCCGCTCCAGTCACCCGTTTGAAAGATATGATGCAGAGTATCGTCACATGTTCATGTTTGAGAGACAGAGGGATGGAGAGGATAAACCTGTTACATTAATGCTTGTTTGGGGTGTCAAACCAACTGATAATGGCGATCACTTTAACCCCAAGAGCAATGGCTCTCTGGTTCTTGACCCGAACTTTAACATGAGCCGGCCAGATGCTCAGGTTTGGTTGAGGGACTTATGTGGACGGGTTCAGAACCAAAGCTTTTATTTCCCTCCATCACCTGAGAATAAAGATATTATGACAGACAATATCTGTCTTGTGGAGCAGCTAATTCACTGGGTGTCTGTCAGACGGTGCTCAGAGAGTGATGACTCTCTCCATTTTTGCTGTAATGACATCCCTTTCCCCTACCCACCAAACGTTTTTGAGAACTGCCTCAGTATGATGCTGGCGGAGAGGTATGCTGAAGGCCATCTGGCCCACAGTGGAGGTCTGCACTTCCAGCCAGATGGCAGGGTTGCTGCCCTCGTGCTGGCATTCAAAACCACATACCTCTACAGCGTCAACTTCAGCAAAACCAGTCTTTTCTACAGAGAAATCCTGACATGGTTTAACAGAGAAATATCAGGAGCACCAGAAGGGCTGGAGAACGGATGGTTCATCAGTCATCTGTCTCTTTTTGACCTACAGCAGTCTTTGAGCTCAGAGACTCTGGTAGTAGCTGGCTTCTCAGTAGCGCTCACATTTGCTTCGCTTCTCTTAACTACCTGGAATATTCCACTGAGCGTATATGGGACTGCAGCTGTAGGAGGCAGTGTTTTTGTCACCATCGGACTCCTTGTTCTTCTTGAATGGCAGCTGAGTGCCATCGAGGCTCTGTTTATATCGTCAGCAGCAGGGCTGTCTGTTGACTTTATTGCAAACTTCTGCATATCCTACAACTTGGCTCCTCATTCGGACAAAATCGGGAAAGTGGCACACTCCACCAAGAGGATGGGATGTCCTGTAGCAATAGTTTCTGGTGCTTTTTTCTCCATGGGGATCATCATGCTGCCTGCCACAGCCTTGCTGTTCAGGAAACTGGGGATTTTCCTGTTTTTGGTGAAATGTGTAGCGTGTGGATTTGCAACCTTCTTCTTTCAGTCCTTATGCTGCTTTTTTGGACCCCAGAAAAACTGTGGCAAGATCATGCTGCCGTGTTTTTCAGATCACACTGATAGCGCGCTTCCCTCCTGCTCTGCAGCAGAGCCCAGTTCCTCATCAGCCTCGGCTGCTAACGGGGCATTTGGCAGAGCTCGAGTGAGGAGGAGTTATGACAAAGAGGCAGGTGGCTATCTCTATCCCAACCACCACCGTCAGCACAGACAGAAACAGACTGTGGTGGGAGGAGGTGGAGGGCGGGGGCCGGAGCAGTACGAGCTGCAGCCATTGGCCTATCGACTGAGCGACAGCTTTGAAAACAGCACTTGCACCAGTAAACTGTCCAACCGGCCCTCTGTGCTCTCTGATGAGATTGAGTACTGCGGGATAGATGTGGGCAGGAATAGCATGGATGGTGACAGTGAGCCGATGTGCAGCCATCAACATAACACCTGCCAACCCCCTCCAGCCCTCCAGACCTCATCTCCTTATAAAGAAAACACACTGCGGCCTGTAGGCCCAGAACAAGAAGACATAGCAAGGGACAAGCTGCTGTGTAAAACATGCAGAGGTCAGTCTGCTGGGGTTAAACACTGGAGCAATACATCCTTCTCCTCATCTTCCAGCTTAGAGGAGACCATCATCAGCCACACACTGGAGACCATTGACCAGCCGTCACAAACCACAGAGGAGAGCCTCCACCATCACTCCAACAAAGGGCACCTCTCCTCCCAGTCACAGAGCTCCTGTGAGGGCCTCGAGGACTCCAACGAAACATGCCTGAGTGACATCAAACCAGGGCCTTCCAGCACGCAGCAAAATGAAGGAGAAGAGGAGGTTCAGTTACAACCGGGACATCTAAACGGAAAGAGAGATACACTGCGTCTCTCACTGAAAGAAACTGTTTATGAGACTTGCAATAAGGGCCGCACCAGTCAGAGTGAAGAAGTAGTCATCTTACCCAACAGCAAGCCAGACCTGCCAGATGTTTGGATAAAGCGAGATGGACAACGGGAGGACACATGTTGAGCAAACACTGTCCATTAACTGTTCTGAATTTTCTCCCGCAAAGAAAAAAAAAAAAAAAGGAATGAGTGAACTTCGAGAGGCATATAGAAACTACAAAAGGAGCATTAACGATTACTTTTGTATAATACTCACAGGAAACATAAGCCAACTGCAAATGTAACATGTGACAGCATGTTTGTCTAATGTTGCTGCTGAGGTTGTTACAGTGTGTGTTAAAAATGAATGAGGTCAGAGCATGAGTGTTTCTTCAGCCAAAGGTCAAATCAAAGCATGACTGAATGAAACTGGCATTTCCAGACAGAAAACTATGAGGGAAGCTTATTTTTCAGCCACGACCTCACACCAAAACTAGAGCTACGGTGTGCTGTCAAAACAACAATCATCAAGTGCCGCAGAATCTATTTTGTGCCTGGAACGTTTTATCACCTGCACAGACTGGGTTATAACAACAGCTGCTGGCCTTTCCTCATGCTGGAATTGACCGTCGTGAGCCATATACACTCATGGACTTCTGAACATGAAAATTTGAGCTGCACCGAGTAGCAAACAACTGTCACTTAACCACAGTTAATTGGTTTCACACTTTGTGGTGATAATATGTACAGCATGTCCCTTGTGACCATGATGTAGAAACCCAGAAACCTAAAGTTTGTAATGTGTCATTTGTAGTGTCATGGCTTGTTTGCATTTAGTGTTTCCCTGAAGTTTTAAAAAAGACGTCATGCTGTTTATTCCAGTGTCAGTGCCAAAAAATGTAATGTTTACTTTCTGTACGAAAAGGCAAAAAGGGTTTCTAATGCAGATATAACACGTGTGTGGGTTTCTACACTGTTGGCGAATTACTGTGCATACTATTCCAGGATCTACGGATGTCATCGTATGCCTTAGCCTTTGAAAAGAAGTGATCCATTTCTAAAAACAGGAGTTGTACCATCACGTGCCACTGCTTCAACAGCTCACTATTTGTATATAGACCTTGCTGCAGCACTGCTAAGAGGAACTCAAACAGAATATCGAAGGCACAGAGAGTCTTTAGCTACGCCCTACCCAACAGCTGAGATGTCATATCAGCTGATTTTATGTCTCAGTAACATTCAAATAGTATTAATGACATGAACAGCATGTGCCAAATGTCTTTACACTAGTTGTTTCATAGGCTGAAACCACTGAAGCTGTGTTTTGTGCAAAGGATGTGTCCTTTAAATACATAAAATAAGAGATGTGTGTGTAGTGACGGTGGTTCAGAGCTGGACAGGAAGAGACTTGTGCCTATGAGCAGTGTTATTTTCAAGCTTTCTCTTTGTAAGAAGTGTTTGCTTTTGACATCTTGACTGTATACTCATAATTCTTCAGCGAGCCTTCACGTTACACCACTCAGCAGAATAACCTGCCTTAGAGACGAATGAAATCAATCACAGGCTTTCTATGAACAGGAGAAATTAAAAGGTCACCACCACTATTACGTAAAGGTGTCAATGTTGTTGATTTTTCACTAAACTGAAATAAAACATTTATTTTCCTGCAGACTTTTGGCTTTTATTTCAAATCTTGGTTGGTGTACCAGACAGATTACAGGCTTAAAAGGGATGATATTAAATTAAAACTGTATCCTTGATATTAAAACAGTCCTCAAAGTAAAATGAGAATGAACACAAGTCCATTTTCTATTTGTGTTTAAGGATTAAACCACTTTAATCCACAGGAAAACATATGCTTGTGGAAAGAGCAATATGCTTTAACATAATCTGAGGCATTTTATACCACTTCAAGACGAACCATTGAAGTATTGTTGATAAAAATGCATCCAGCAAAATCAAAAATGCCTCTGAGCCAAAGCTCTTAAAGGATTTCCGCTCATACTTTTAAATGTCTGCAAAACACAAATGAAGGCAGTAACCTAAATGTCATCACTGGTGTTCATCAGCTCGAATCAGCTTCCACCCAGTCTTCTTCGGCCCAGTTGGGTAAACGTGTGGCATACTCAAAATCGGGTCCCTTGTAGCGTAACGCGTGGAGATACATGACGAGTTCCTTCTCTGTAGGATCTGGTCGTACCAGCTTACATTCACTGCACAGGTGGTCTCTGGTCCCTGGAGGAGCTTTGGGAGTCGAGTCTTCTGTCTGATTTCCGTTTGATTTGGTTGGAGACTTCAGCGAGGTGTTGTCAGTGTTCATATCAGAGCAGCTCGGATTCACTTCATTCACTGTCTCACTGCCAGAGCTACAACCTGCAGGCGCCTGTGTATCAGCCTGTGCCTGATGACTGTCGACGCTTGTGTTAGATTCAGAGGAACCATCCAATTTATCCACTTTCTCAGATGTTCTGCTTTTTTCTGCCTCTTGTTCAATCCCAGCATCATCCGGAATATCGAGCAGGTGAAGGCTTTCCTGCGAGCGATGTTCCTCTACCAGAGCCTTCAGCAGCTCCTCATTACTCTTTCCCACCAGCCCCCCCTTCCCCCTGTGAGGACCCCAGGCTGAGGACCCATAGATGGGATCATTGAGGATAGGAAAGCCCAGGAACTGGAGGTGGACCCTGATCTGGTGCGTGCGGCCAGTCACAGGCAAACAGCGGACCACGCTGGTTTTCCCATTAAAGCTAAGCTTCTGGAAGACAGTTCTGCACTCCTTTCCCTTTGGGTCAACGCGGCAGAGACCGATTTTAAAGGAAACAACCAGGATGGGCTCCTCGCAGATCAGCTCCCCATCTGGAAACTCCCCCTCTACTCGGCACACATATTCTTTTTCAACCTGTTCAAAAGCGCAAATGTAAGAGGATACTGTTGAAAAAGATATATGGCAAACGCAGTATGAAAAAAGTATTCTAAAGAATAACACCAGAGAAACCGTTGCTTTTACTGCCATTATCATCTTAACCAAGTGAAAGCTTTAATCCACCTCATCCTGAACCTACCTGCCTGTCTCGCACCAACTGGTCCAGTTTCTTTGAGGTTTCCAGTGTCCTGGCAAACAGCAGCACTCCTGAGGTGAGCCTGTCCAGTCTGTGGACCGTGTGGAGCTCAGACATGCCCCGCTCTTTTCCCAGGATGAAGATCACTGTGTTGTGGCGGAAGCGGCCGCAGGGGTGGACTGGGATGGAGGCGGGCTTGTCGACCACAAGCACTTTGCCATCATCCACCAGAACCTCCAGGGGTCTGCCGACTACAGGGGGCTCGTGGCGGTGCACCGTGTTCTTCATGAGGTCATTGTTCTGTGGAGGGTCAAGGGAGGTTAAAAACTTTTTGTGACACCATGTAGAACCACAGACCGTTAAGCATCAGGTGACTTGTTAAATGCATCAGACTAGAATACTAGGATTTGGTTTGGTTATGTCATTGATAAGAGGAATGGTTGTTAAACTACACCTGAACAACTTTTAATTTGATCCTGATTTACTCTGCCATCAAATCATATTTGTGTAATGACAACAGTGCGTATATAAGACGTGTAAAGCCATAGGTTTGTACAGGTGACACTGACCCTGAGCACCACAGACAGGTCCTCCACCGGTGTCTCGTTCAGCCGGATGCGACCCTCTTTGACAGCGCTCTGGTAATACTCTATGGACTCCGCTCTGAACTCAGTCTTGAACACCTCCAGGAGGCTCTTCCCAATCCATCGACCTTTACAGTAAGTTTTGAAGTCAAAGTAATATGGCCTCACTTTGCGCAAACCACCTTCAAAGAAATAAGAGGTCTCGTCGAAATGCTCCTGGCTGAAGCTGACCCCCGGGTTCCGTTTCTGCGGAGGGGGGATGTATCTCTCGCCCGGACGGAGCTTCTTCCCTCCCGCTCCTTTGCGCCACTTCCTTCGGCTACTTGTTTCGGGTTGGTCCGGCTCGTCGCCTTTTCGTTTGCCAGCTTGTGTTGCCTCTTTCGCCGTGAGTTTCTCCGCTGACGCTGGGCTCTTTACCTCCGCCGGTGCTGCGGTGCTGACAGCTGCCTGCTCCATTGTCGAGCTGCTCTGCTGACGCCCTGAAGACAGAAAAGAACGATTCAGAGGAAGATTAACGGTGTACCGGGAACTAAAGTGGCGGACTTGATCGATTACACGTCTATTAACGAGGCCCGAGAAGACATACAGCGGGTTACATTTTCTCGAAACTCTAACCGACACTTTCACGTGCATTGCTCGGGGTCCTTCTACTGAAAGGCGCTCGGTGATGACGTCAATATGTAGTCCAATTTGTCGAATGTAGTTCCAACCATCAAATCTCGCTGTTTCCTCTTCTTTTAATTAGTCCTTCATGCCAATTACCTCCTCTGCGGGGCATTATCGCCACCAACTGTTCATAATGTGTATTTAGTTTGACTTGATGCCGCATCATATGGATGACAGTTATTTGTTGCAGATATCAGAAGATATGCCTTAATAATATTCCCAGAGTAATACACTAAAATGAGGATGAAGTCTTCATGTGACTCAAGTGCAAGCTTGGGTTGCGTTTGTGGAAATCTCTGGAAAAATGATTTTAAATGTTGATCAATGATTATTCACTTGAAGAAGATTATATGTGATATATCTTGGCAGGTGACTCAAAGTATTGGCAGACCACCAATGGTAGATTGGGCAAGGTAATATAAGATTTGTTATTCCGTCATGCTCCTTTTTGACCATCAAATCTGGCTTAATTTATTAAAACAATATTATGTTCTCTCCTTCTGCAGACAGTGATAACATTTTCTTATTCTTGATGAACTAAAGACAATTACAAAATCATTAAAAATGAAAACAATCAGGTATCCATGTTGTGGGTTTTATTAATAAATCTAATAATTTTACACATAAATCAATATTTGTATATAATAATTAAGTGCCTTAATGAATACATTTTTGGCACAATGCATCTCTGCTCTACAGTAACAATGTCAACAGGACAGATCCTACACATACAGCAAGTGAAGCCAGTAAGAAGTTCTTACCACAAAATATATGTTACTTTGTTAATTAGCTGAATTTTCTTTTAAAAACCTCAGCTTGTACTTGGGCTTGTCTTTATGTGTTACTGCATTCATGACCAAAGCATTCCCATTATATTACACACAAATTCAAAAAATTTAACATTCATCCGAATTTCCCCACAAGCATCCAGAAGAGCTCATACTGAAGCTCCTCAAGCTGTAATTGCATTTTTCCTCATTGCTGAACTTCATTAACTTATCAATAAAGAATGGTGGGAATCACTTAAACTGACTCCAAAGACTCTGGGAGGAAGGTCATCAGTCCAGTGGTGGTCACTCATTCACTCACTGTTCCAGCGCCCTTGGAAGACAATCTGGTTGGGCAAACAGCGCGAGATCCTCCTTGTACGTTGCTAGGTGACAACCCAGCGGGGCAGGTGGCCGTTAAGTCTGGGGCTCAGTAAAACCACGAGGAGTGCTACGGGGCCCCGGACATGCAGCACCAACGCCACCTCCTGCAGGGGCAACCACACTGCAGTCAGAGCTCACCTCTGGGGAGAGACGGATAGCACAGATATCATCAGGAACAAGCTACAGGATGTAGGTGGACGTGACTCATGACTGCATGAATCTCACTCAAGATTACAGATGCACTTGATGAAGGTAATGTTCAAAAATAATGTGCAGGTGTTTGTCAGTAGATAAAGAGGTTTTCCTTCACTGACTTTGGTTTGAAAATGACAGCTCATAAGTGTTTCTGTGCATTACCCTGGCCACTGACGCCTCTTGTCAGTCAGGGGGACATAAACCACTCCCATCAAAGCTTTCTTGAGAAAGGTCCCGTCACTCTGCCGGTCGTACTGTTCTAGCACCTGAGTGCCACCATCGGGGCCCACGGGGAGAACCAACCGCCCACCAGGCTTCAGCTGCTCCAAGAGCTTGAATTAAGAGGAGAGAAGAGAGGGCAAAAAACTGAAATTTGACATGAGGCGATAAGTCGAGTTCAAGAGGCAGATTCAGCTCAGTTAGTCAGTGTGGAGACACTTGTGTCCTCCGCGTATCAAACTTCCCTCACAGCACTTGAGAAAGATTCACTTTAGTAATGTAGATAAACTGCAATGTGTTTTAACCTTAACTTGCTGTGTGCATGGTTTCTCTATTCTACTCTTTCCTATTCTATTTGCACAAGCGTAAAAGCCAAATTGCAGGTGTCCTTACAGACTTAGGAACAGTCGCTGCAGCTGCACCAACATGAATGGCATCATACGGCGCTCCGTCTGGGAAACCAAGCCTTCCATCTCCCACTGTGGACACACGTCGGTGCGACTTTTATAGTCTTTTGTCACTGTGAGGATTCAACAACAAACTTTGAAAGGAAGCATGACTTTGACATCTCCTGACTTACCTGTAAGTTTGATGCGCCCAGAGGTGAGCAGCTCTGGGTCGTCAGCTTGCACATTTTTTATTGACATCTGAACCAGTTCATCGATGTGGTCAATGCCAACCACTCTACCACTGGGGCCTGTCTACAAACAACAGAAACATTCAACAATGCACCGAGTCATGTACTATATTTTATGCCAACTTAGGTAAAAAATATCAAGAATGTGTGTACATTGTGTAAACTTACCATTCTTGCAAAGCAGGCAGTGAGATATCCACTTCCCGAACCCACATCGAGTGCAGATGCCCCTTCGGTTAGTTTGTCACTTAACAGCTCCAAAGCATGAGCATGCTGTCAAACCAGGCCCACAGGAAATTCATTCAGCCCATCATCTGAATACACATAAGTGAATTATAAAACCCGATGCTGAAGAGTTGGGATGCTGTGTAAAACATAAATAAACACAGAATTAAATCATTTGCTCGCTAACTGTGTTTACCAACTGTTTTCAGTTGAGGACATGTAAAAAAGGATTAACAAATGATCACATCTGTTTATTTCTGTTTTACACAGTGTCCCAGCTTTTTTGGAATCGGAATTCATCCTCAGATATTTGCTCACATCTCAAAACAGCTCAGTGTTCGTTACTCACCATGTGTGGTGCACTGATAGTCGCCCTGTAGCCTGTGATAAGAACATGTCATAACACAGAGTCACAACACACATCTGTGCTGATGAAGCAGCTGTTACTCTACAATGTATGCATTAATAAAGAGTGATTGGAATAAATACCTATGGACTGAGGAGAGTCTGCATAAGGATAGTCTGTGGAGTAGAGTCCTCTGTCTGTGGCCAGCATGGCATCAAACACTCGGTCGCTGCGGATCACCCCATGATCTGGAGGAGAAAAGAGTGAAATGTGTACAGGATGAACTGAGATGTTGGAGTCTGTTTCCTCATTACCTTTTAATGTGAAGGGAAAAACTAAAGATACAGGCTTTTTAGAGGAAATAGTGAAAATTAAAGTACAGGATGGGGGTCAAGATCTAAAGCTAGGCAGTATATTAACACTGCTGCAATAACATTTTAACTTTTACATTTCAGCTTTAAATTTGGGCATTTAAGCTTTTCTATTTCAACAGTTGAACAGTTCACTTTCAAATTTAAAATTGTCATTCCATATCCATTTCATACAAATTTCCATTAAGAATATATTAAGTATGCCCTCATAATTGTGAGCAGTACAATATAATAATTTAAAGTCAGTAAAATGATCCGCTATATTTTCCTGAGTGAAGTTAATCATGAGTATCTCTCTCTGCTTAGCCAATGTCCACATTACTACAGACTATCACCCTAGTTTATTTTAAATACAGTATAAAAGCACCAGCTGTCACACAAGACATCTTCACCTTGAGGACCTTGAGGTTTAAAGACCTTGAAATGTCAAAGCTCAGTCCCTGGCATCAACCCACTCACCCCTCAGCCTGCTGATGAGCTCTGGATGTGTTTTGCCGGTGGACATCCACGCCATGGTCCGGGACAGCAGCACACCCATAGGGACTGCCACTACTGCCAGGCGCAACGCAGCTCGCATCTCCTACACCGGATCTCCCTGCAGTGACATGATGATCAGCGCTTGCAAACCTGAGTATATGACACACACGTAACTGGAACAACAGTCTTTAACAGGCTGAGCCGAATATGGCAAATAGAACAAATTCATCACAGATCAAACTGAACATGATTGTTAGCCAGTGAGTTACAGTTATCGCGACAAGTTACCGCTACATCATAAACAGATAATATTACTGAACAGTTATCGCTGCTAATGTGAGTTCAACAAATGGTCAATACTCACAAATACAAATAATTCAGCAGAGGTCACTAAAGCTTGTTTACCTCGATAGTTCGCCACCGTTCCTTCTTCCAGCTGAGACAAACTTCCTGGCTTCATCCTCCTGGCCAATAGGATGCGTTCTCTCCAACGCGAAACCGTAGAACTCCAATCACATCTCGAAGAAGTTTGATGGGCGGTTACAGCGTCCAATCATATGGTTCTAAATAAGAAAGTGGGCTGTCGCTTATTAGAGACCCTTGGACCATGGACAGAGTTAGCTAGCGAGGCTAATCTTCAATCTTTAAATTCATATATTAGAGGAAATAACAGTTCATTTATTGGGATTTTCACAGAGGTAAGACAAGTACAAATGTGTATGAAATATAACTATATTGTGACAAACTGTCTGAGGAACAGAAGAAATGCATACCAAGAGAAACGTTAAATGCAGCAGGTTAGCTGTTAAGACAGTTTTAGCCTAAGCATGTTGATGTAAGTTAAGGTTTGATTGGTTCTTCGTATTTGGAAGTCTGCGTAGTTTCCCTATCTGTCTTCTATCAATATATCTCACGAACATGCCTGTTTTAATGTGGGTGAAAGAGTCAGGCCATGAACAACACTGGGCCAAAGCTAACTGCTGCTGAAAACTGATGCTGACATCTGTTCTAAGTCCGCTGGTCAGTTCGCCACAATGGTTGACGACTTCGAGGGTCAGCAGGTCCGGTCCAGCGGGGAGCTGTGGTCCGAAATCTGCTCCAGTCTGCCCGAGGTGCGAGCTGAAGAAACTGCAGAGAACAACACGGAGTTCAAAGACTCTTTCCAGCCAGCAGCACAAGTCGGAGTGCAGGTCAATGGACACTCAAATGGGACGAATACCAGTTCATCTGGCGCCAAATGGGAACCCATGGAGGACTCTGAGATCTACATAGCCAGTTTAGGTACAGACATCCTTCCAGCCTCTTTCTATCTTTTTCCTGACTGTAGGCCTTCATCCACCCCGCTCTACCACCTTCTCAGTCAGGTTGTTTGGGAGATTGCAGAGATGATAATGTGCCAAAGTACATGAAAATGAAAATATATTGCACAAAACTTCTCCAGGTTACCATGATTTATTTCCCAACTGTTGTCAGCTATTGTGCCTTCATTTCACCTCCCCCCACATGCAGTCCACCATTTGTCATGTGACTTATTTATAAATCATCCAAGAACTGGTAAAACATTATCTTTTTAAATTACTTTTCACAGAATACCACAGTCACTCTAGGATGAAAAAAGGTGTAGATACTCTTCAGCAGAGGTGGTCTGCACCGAGCTTTGTGTGCTTTGTCAACATCACAAATTGTTGCCCGTGGCCCTCCATTCAGAAATGTTACCACTGTGATCATTTTTTTTTTTTTTTTTGTCTACACTTTGGTGCAGAGAACCGCCTGAAGAAGCTAAAAGGCCAGTCCAGTGATGTGACCTCCAGGGACATGTTGCGCTCCTTGTCTCAAGCTAAGAAAGAATGCTGGGATAGATTTCTGCACGATGCCCAGACCTCAGAGCTCTTCCAAGGCGGTGACATGGATGAGAGGTAGGATGGGAGGGATGGATTATGCTGTTTCACACACACACGTACTGTGTTCTATTGACGTTTTGTTATACATATGTGTTAACTTCAGATGTTGCAGAACTGTTCTCTTTTTCTATGCGATGCTGTATCAAATCTGGTTTGGTTGAAATAAACCCTTCTCCTCTCACTCCTGTCTCACGTCACGCTGTTCCTTTCCCGGCCTGCCGTGTCTTCTTTTCCCCCGGACTCATTGTCCTGGTCGGAGCTGTTGTTATTCACCTTATGTTGTCATCCCTGTCATCAAACTGTCCTCCATCTGTCATAGAGGTGTTGTTTGGTCCCGGTCCAACTGCATTCATGCTAACACCAGCAATCTCCCCTGGTGCTCTGAGCTCTTGTTTCAGGCAGATTCAGTCAGCTGCACAGCTAACTGAGACTAGCTAACAGCAGCTAGTCACTACAGCAAAGAATATAATGGATGACAGGGAACAGTTACTCTGGTGATATGCGGCCCCCTATTTGCTTGGAGTGACCTTCAACAGGTGGCCAATTCTCCTTTTAATATCTCTGACTTTTTGCGTGCCTCTCTTCCACAGTGCTCTTGAACACTTCAAAAGATGGTTGATTCCTGAGAAGGTGGCCATCAGCGCGGAAGAGCTGGAATATCTCCTGAGGCCGACCCAGAATAAGGAAGCAGCTGATCAAGACCAAACTCAGAACGACGATGACACAGAGGGAGAGAGACACAGCCCAGAGGAAGATGACGTTCACAGCCCCGAGAAATGAGTGTTGTTTATTTTAAAAATGGTAACCATGAAAGAAAAACTCATTCGGCGTGCATTCAGTACAGGTGACTTGTTACCCTGATGCTCATTTTGAGCTGTGTTAGGTCATGGCAGTGTTTTGGCCAAAGCTTTTGTGAACAGCAGCCAAAGAGGCAATTACAGGCTGTCATCATCCTCTGTATCCCCGGCAACTGAGTGTTAAGTACTTACCCATTCACATGTGTTTTGTGTCTGCTATTCATCCCTTCAACCAAATCACACCATGAAAATATATAATAAAGAGTTTGAAATTAGACCTGTTTGTCCTGTAGCAGCAGCATTTGCATCTAGTCAGTGAAGTGACTCCCACTGTATCGGTTACCAGAGTGGCTCGCTACTTTCAATACAGATGCAAAGGCTAATGAAGGACCACGTGCAGTATCATGTTGTTGATTAGATTTTGATGACGTAAGCAATGTGTTATCCTGTTACTCTGTTCTGTCAGTAGAAATATATTCCTGAAAATACTGTAACATATTGTGTAACATCTTTATTTTTGCCATGTTGATTTTACATCTGAAGTTTTACCCAAGTTTCAATAAAAACAAGTAGAATGGATTCTGTTCATCTGTCTGCTCGTTAGCTGAAACAAGGGCGCTGTTATATTTAGCTGGAGCTGAGGTGCAATTAAAACTATTCTCAGACACACTGAATTTTGGGTGTGTGTGTGATCTTGTGCCTCCGTCTTTGTGAGGACCTGTTTGAGATTTATATTTAGGGATTGAAGGCATAATTGTAAAGTGCGGGCTGTTTAAAGTTAGAAGCATGTAGACTTTGGACTGATTTAAGGGGAGCAGGGAGTCGTAAAGAATTACAGTGTGAAAGAGCAGGAGAGACGGCCGACGGCATCGAGTGGTTTCTCTGACATGGTCTGACTGCAGTATCTTTAGGTGGCAGCAAAGAATCAAATATTATTCATCCACAAAGTGTAGTAGATTGCCATTCCACACAGAGAGTGCTACAGCACAACGTGCAAGGCAGATTCATAATGTCACATGTTTATAGATTTAGAAAAATATTCCACTTGGAAAAATTATTTATGCTACATATGGGCTTGAAGTATGGGCCGTCTGTGTTCAGACATCATTTAAACATAAACTAACCTCAAAACTGGGGAATTTTCTCCTCTGAATGAAGCCCATATGTTTCTGTCAACATACAATCAGAAGACCATTTAAATGACCTGTATTAAAATCTACACTGCTGGTTGACACTTAAAGATGACAGTACACAACTGAGTGTGAAATACGTCCAGAAACCAGCTGGCAGGTAAGCATTGGTTTTGCTCCAAATGTTCCCTCAGTCATCAGACAGTAATGGAGACATAGTTCAGGAATAATAGTTTCTACTTGACTTCTGAAATTGAAAAAAGAAAGATACTCATACGTTTGGCTCATCTTTGTAATGACTAAAAGAAATGTGGGAGCGTTCTTGGGGTTGTTGAGAGAAGTCTGTGTGAGAGTGTTGATTGTCAATTTGAAATCTCTTCAAAGAACTCATCATCTTTCAGCGTGCTCTGGTAAAAGGCACAACACAGACAAAATATTAACATTGCAGCCAAGAGCTTGTAAAACAATTGTATCAGTGAGTATGATGTACTGTGTGTCCTGGTCAGCCTTCAGATTCAGTAAAGACTGAACATTATAACCTTCACAAAGGTAAGATTTTGTTATATTTTAGCAGTTCAAATGCAGAAGACCAAGGCAGGCAGGTGGAAGAAGTGAGCTTTAGCAGCCAAGGCTGCATCCACACAAACAACAGGCAGACAACAAGCTGCAACAGTGAATCCAAAAAACAGAGCAGAATATACAAATTACACAGCTGATAAACCAGTCAGGCTCAGGCAGGAGACAAATGCAGGACAGGGGACACAGAGGCAGACGGCATGACACCTGAACTGAAGGGAAAACACACTGACTGAACACAAGAGAGGGAAGACGAACATGAGACAGTTGAAACTAATCTGCTATTACAAGGGCAGGTCAGAGACAAAGGCAGGAAGTGATACAAAACATGACACGCAAGGAAAAGCTCTTTCAGCATAAAACAGGAAATAACTAAAACCCAAAACTATGACGGTTGTATTAGACTATTTTAGATTTAGATGTGTCTCACACACTGGTAACAGAGTGTTACTCTCAATTTAAAAAACTCAGCGTGGGAAAATCCTCTTAAACAGTCTTCATTTGAATAGCAGCAATCCTTCGTCTGTGCTGTGAATCAGTTTCAGTCCTGGACATGAAAACCTTCGGGAGCCTCTTGTCAAGCTTGCGGTCTATCTTCTAAAACCCAGAGGACTGAACGTGTGAAATCACTTGAATGCACACAATTAAAGCAGTGTTTGTTCTCATTTTTCTTTCAAGTGGAGAACAAACTCACTGCCACTTATCTTGACATAATAAGTGGACTTCATTTCACTTATTCTGGGTGATGCTTATTACAATTATTAATATTTCAGCAAGCAAAGGTTGTGACTTGCCAACTCTCCAGGTCTCACAGAGTCATGCTTTGCGGTAGCAGGTGGGATTGGGATGGCAGATAATAGTGTGAAGCCCCGAATGACAGGAAATTAAAATTTGATTGGCATCCACCCTTGATTAAAAGGTAATTTCCATCTCTGGAAGGTGTTAATAAAGAAACCCACCCATGATGTCCCCTGAGAGAAAAGAGCTTCAGCAACCATTTAAACCTAAATGTCATCCCTGGAAAACATGAAAAAACATTATTTAACCGAATTATAATATATTACACTATCAACCAAAAATAACTTCCAATAATTAATATTTAATCTCTATGAATTTATATTCATAGGGTTTCCGAAAGCTAAATTATATATCTATCATTACTTTCAATAAAATGAGAGACGAACTGATTCCCTTGGCAAGAAGTTAAGATGATGAATTTTGTTGGGAGGTTTGATCTTTGAATCCGATCCTGATGGTGCGAGCGGCACAGATGAAACTGTTCATCTTCCAGCTGTTTTTCACTGAAGCCACGGTCAAAACCTTCTCTCTATAGTCTGCAGCCTCCTGAAACTGGGATGATATTTGAAGGTTCTGAAGACAGAAAAAAATGTTGTCTGAGGGATTTTCTGCCTCTTCGACACCTCAGGACAGGTTTCCGCTGATATCCTGGAATGTCAACATGTGTGATCCCAACTCACTTCATCTTTCTCTCCTCCTCTCCATCACATGTGCCGCCCTCTCCTACCTCTGTGTGGTGAAGAGTACTTTAGATCCTCTGCCTCTGGGTTTAAATCAGTCTTGGGCTTTCGTAGGATGCATCCAGTCCAACCCCACTTCATTTCCCTCATCCTCATCTTGATTTGTTTTCTCCCACAGATCTTACAGTGTTTGTTCAGTGTATCTTCAGGATGGTTCTAAGCCACTTGTTGACAAAGCATTGGCCCTTGTTGGTGGGTGGTTTTGTTATTCTTCAGTTTAGAGTTTTGGCATATTTCCTTTGAGATCCAAACGGGCCTTATGATCCTACCTAGGACACAGAAAATGTCAAAAAGTGAGGTAGCCTGGACCATGACCATTTTTCTGCCTCCTCGTCAGCCAGGACAAATCATCAGCATCCATGAGCAGATGGTTGGGAGCAAAGCTCAGACAAGATACAGGCAGTAAACGAAAGGAAAACCAAACAGAGCTTCCATCTTGTTGCGTTGGCAGACAGTAGCAGTGGTTACACAGTTGGCCAGAAAGTTGGCTTGTCCTTCAGCAGTCGGATTGCCTTATGACTCAGTGATGCCCCTGGTAAAGCCTGGATATCATGTACTTGTGGACAACTTGTACACATTGGAGCTTGTGGAGTTTACAGGAAAAACAAGATGGGCTGCCACCACTTAGCCCACAGGCCCATCAGGAGGGCATGCGATGGCCCACTCGTGTCTGTGAAGTGAATGCACACAGGTCAGGTTGCTGTCTGCCCCACGGTGGCACACACAGCGCAAAGGAAGGTGAAGAGCCACACCGGCTGATCCACTGTGGCTGTCGATTGCCCCTCAATCGTGTTGGAATATAACAAACACATGGGAGGTGTGGATTCATCAGACCAGCTGAGCCAGCACTAGTGTCCACCTTAAAAGCCTGAGGTGGTGCCGCAAGCAGGCAGAGAGAGGAAAGAACTGTCCGTGTTTATGGTGTGTGGGGTCACTCCAGACAATCCTTTCCCCATCAGCGTCCAGACCGATCCGAGGGAAAACACGTCCGATGGCACGTGGACAGAGGCTGCTTTCATGATGAGTTAAAACAGACTCGGAAACGAACAGAAATGAACATGGACAACTGTGACAAAAGTGGAAACTGTTCTGTTTCTCTGTGTCATAGAGACTGACAGAGAGATAGATCTTGGGCTACAATGTGAAGTCAGTAAACATTTTCACAAAGTTGTATGTGGTGGAAAATGGAGGCTGGAACAGTCAAAATGATGCCAGAGTTCACATGTTGCATCTGTTGCTGTGAAACAGGTGATTGCCATGTAAACAATCATGATGTTGAATAGTACCCTTGCTCAAAACAGGTAATATCTCCAGACAAATTCGGCTGTGATAAAACTCAACTCATATACTAAATTATTACTGCGCAGCAACAACAACAGGAAGTTTTTGTGCTGAATAGGTTTCCATAATTAGTAAATATTAGCAAATCAGAGTGCTACACTTGTTTGCATTGACACTGTTTGTTACAAACGTGATGACAAAAGATGTTTTTATTGCGATTCCAAATTTGTATAAAATTTATGGTAAAATAATGATAAAGGTCCTTGACATTTTCTCTGTCCTCCAGATCATGATCATTTTCATTATCTTCACAATCAGCCCCTCTGTTCCCCTCAAGTAGTCCCATGCTAATGATCTTTATCCTGGATTACCCTTTGCAGATACTCATTTGATGAATCACACGGTCACACTCTTCTTTTTGCACCAAGATGTTTCACAATTTTTGAATTAGTTTTAGTTTTATGAATATTTAAGATGCTGGAGAAAGAGCGTGCTTTATCCCTTAATTGTTCAATTTTTGCTCTGTTCCCTAATGTGAGTTTCTGGGTGTGTTTTTCTAGAAAGTGGCTTTCTTGTGAAGAACTGCACAGCTGGAAATTTAACATTCAGCATCAAAAAATTATCCAGGGATGGCGCAAGCACTATGCTTTATTTATTCTTTGGGTCCGCATTAGTTTCCACGCAGTGGACGCTCGTCTTCCTGGGGTCCACACAAAAACAACAACAATAAAAAAGACAACAAAAAAAGGCAGATGCAAAAACAATGAATAACTATATAACACTAACTATAATGATTTTCCTTCTTATACATTTGGTCAGTAAGCAAATTTAGGATAACAGTAGTGAAGATATAGAAGAAATGATAATTAAAATAATATAAAATATTACAAATATGTCAGGATCACTATAAATTTACTATATTAAACAGACACATTATAAGACCCAAAAGGAAAATTATAGTGACTCCAAGGCAGATAAAAAATACAGTATTACTGGGCAAGGTCATCACAAATTCACAATGAATTACCAGAGAGGCACTCGAGCTCCCAAGAGGAATATCGTAAGAGGTTATTGCTCATTGGGAGTGATGAGTGAGATTGAGATGACAATCTTTTTTCTTTTTTTTTTCCACACTGAGGTGACTCACATGAACACATCCTGCATGCTGTGAGAGAGAGAGAGAAAGAACGAGCACACCTCTTTATTCTGAAGCAGAGCGGGCTGCAGCGGAGAGGTAACGCTGCACAACAGTGGAACTCCCTGCAGGCAGACAGACAGACAGACGACCAGAAAATGACAAAGTGACATCTACAGGTATTCTTTCTTTTCATTTCTACTTTGAAAAAAAAAATTTTTAGGACAACATGCAGGTAAACAGCTGTATGTGAATTATGTGTAAATCAATTTACCACGGATAAGTTCAGTAACATTATGATAAATGCTGTGCTCAGGAGGTCTTGCTCTGCTCAAGCAGGTCATTAATAAGCACTTATTCCTGCTCTACAGCGGGCCAGGGAAGGTTTTTCGTTCACAGATGTAATGATGAAGCTTTCCTATTTCTTTTAGAGCTGCTTGGAATCCTGTGGCTAATCTCATAGGATTTGTTTTGCAGACACTGATGGTCTGTTATTTACTGGAAGTAGATTCAGTGTGATTGCTGCTTTTTTGTGAATGAAACTGGCAAAAATGCCCCCAAAAAAAAGATGCCCTCCAGCTGAAAACATATGTTTTTTGAAGAGAGATTTTATCCTCATCTTATCTTGCAAATTTAAATCGAAAAGCCACTCAAGCGTTCTCATTCTCTTCATCGCTGTCATGTGGTTTTCGGTAATGGACCAAATCTCAGTTCACAGTCGTGAGAAACAGCTTTTCCAAGCCTCTCTGCAAAATGTGGAATAAATAAGCACTCATGCCCAATTTCATGCTCTCATCTGATTGCATTGTGCCTGGTGACGAGTATTTGTTATTGCTATAACAAATACAATAACTGGATCATCGACCTCATTGTAGATTACATGTACAGTACACATGTTTCAGCAGATGACAATCCTTGAGAATCAGTTATTCCTGCTGTGCATGGGAAGAACTAAGAAATGATAAAAAGCCTTGAAGAGGGAGAGAGAAATGAAGGGTGAGAGGTGTAGAGTGCAGAGGAAAGGAGGATAAGATGTGAAGATGAGACTGATGAAAATAAAAAGATGTGTTACTCTTGATGCTCATTTTTAGACTCATTCTTTTAATGACATCGATTGACTGCAAGATTTGAAGATGTGACTGATTCTATCCAAATGTGACTCATCTCTTCAATCTGTTTCTTATCATGATGTTAATGTTACTTTGGCTTCAATCAATAGTTGTGGGAAATGTTAAATTGGGTAAATATAATTTGAACGATGGTGATTTGGAATGATCTCAGTGTAAACGCTTTGTTATTCATTCTGTCTGCAGCTATGGACTGGGAGAAGTCGATGAACCGATCCGGGGCCAACTCCTCTTCTCCAGCTTCTTCCTCACCTCCATCCATGCCTTCATCCACCTTCTCTTCTTCCTGTTGCAACTCCTCTCACTCCCTCTTCCTGACCTCCCCGTTCTCAGCCCCACCCTTCTCTGGCCTGGACCTCCTGTCCGACCTGAAACCCGTCTTCATCCCCCTCTACTCGGCCGTGGTTGTGGTCGCCTGCTCCGGCAACCTCCTCCTGCTCTTTCTCATCTGGCACAACAAGAAAAGACACAACACCACAAACTTCCTCATCAGCAACCTCGCGCTCGTCGACCTGGTCATGTGCATCTTCTGCGTCCCTTTGACCGCATCCTATGCTTTTGACCAGCGTGGATGGGTATTTGGCCCCTACATGTGTCATTTTGTCACCGTCATGCAGTCCACAGCTGTCTACGCAGCGGTCCTGTCCCTCATGGCCATCGCAGTGGATCGTTATGTGGTTGTGGCTTATCCCATCCGCAAGAGAGCAGGGTGCCAGTTCTGCTGGGGTCTGGTGGCCCTGATCTGGCTGTCTTCTCTGGCTTTATCCACACCTACAGCACTGCACACCTTCTACCTGGACCTGCGGGCTGCAGGGCTGCAGATGGCCGTCTGTGAGGAGTTCTGGGATGGCCAGGAGCGAGGCCGCCTCATCTACTCCTGTTTCAGTCTCTTCTTCTCCTACTTTGTCCCACTGGCTGCTGTCTCAATTTCCTACTGTGCTATATCCTATCAGCTGAAGCAGAGGACCATGTCGGGCTTGATGGCGTGTCCAGAGTTGAGATCTGCGAGGGCTGCATGGAGCAGACGGAGGAGGAAGACCTTCTACCTGCTGCTGGTGTCCGTCCTCTGTTTCGCCTTCTCATGGCTCCCCTTACAGGTACAGATGAGTGGAAAAGAGAGACTGATGATTTGACAGATATATGAAGACATGAATGAAGGTTCTTGAATAGTTGGACATCTTAAGAATTACACATAACTGCTTTCTTGCTGAGAGTTAGATGAGGAGCTCGAGACTGGAGCCAGCAGCCAGTTAGTTTAGCTTAGCACAAAGACTGAAAACAGGGTAAAATGGCTGTCTTTGTCCAACAGTAATAAATCCACCTACCAGCACCTCTAAAGCTCAATCATTAACAAGTTATATCTTGTTGCTTTAATCTCTTTGGTTTAATCTGGACAAAAACCTACAATTTGTGGATTTTTTGTAGTTTATGTGTTGGACTATTTCTTTGGTGGGACAATGACTTCAAGGACTCTTGTAGCCCAAGCGAGGTATTCTGGCAATTCCCTCTGTGTCCTGTAAAACCACAAGGTGCCATCTGTATGGCTTAAGCAAATGAGATATAATGTGTTAATTAGTGAACTTTAGAGATGTTAACTTTGGACAGAGCCAGGCTAGCTTCCAGGCTTCCATTCTTTGTGCTAAAATAAGGTAACTGCTGTTGATTGTAGCCATAACTCGACATTTGTTTTGCGTTTCTACTGCAAACACTGGCTGTTTTTAATTTAGTTCAGGGTTGTTACCGGATAGTAACAGTCACATCAACCATATCACCCCTCTGCTTGGCTTACCTTGATAAACTTACCCTAACCCTCAGCAATTTCACTCATCACACCTGAGCCTAACCAACCCCACCAACGAAGGCAATGAGAACTAGCCAATCAGAGGCAGAGTAGGGCGGGTCATGACAGGCTCCTGGGTCAGTGAAAAACAAAAAACTGGACAGAATAGAATGGTTTTCTTGGTACCATCCACAACTTTTGCCAGTGGAAATACAAAAAATAACCATTATAATGTAATGAACTGAACTGAACTGACCTGCTTATTGGAAATGCAGCTTTATATTTACTATACAGACCTGAGGGTAGTGCCAATGTCCTCATCTTACTCTCTGCAAGAAAGCAAACAATATTCAGACTGAAGTGAGTAAACTGAATCACCATTGGCACTGACTCAATCAGCAGCTTTGAGCAGTGGAGCTGTCCTCATTCATGAAAGCACTGCTGTCAGCTCAGTGTGACAAAGACAAAAGACCACAAAAGCCACAGAAACAATCACAATGCGATAACTCTGTCGCAAATAACTACCTGCTGAGCTATTAAACCTAATAAACAGTGATTGTATGGGCCTAGTTTTTATTGAATGGGCAATAGACTGAAAGTACTGCTGAACTGAGGACAAGAGTAATAAAAGCAGACTTGATATTCAGGGACAACAAATCCTTTAACCTTACAGAAGAAAAGGTAAACTTGTATTAAATGCTCGCAAAATGTCCAACTATTCCTTTAAAATAAGGAATTCTAAAAAGGATTAATTCAAGAGTTAATTGTCAAACGATTTCTTCCTTGGACAAATTCCTTGGATAACATAGTTCAACTTCACAGGTGGTGAATCTGATCCGTGACCTGGACACAGACTTCTCCATCTTAGGGAAGAATTACGTGAACGTCATCCAGGTGTCGACTCACCTGTTTGCCATGAGCTCCTCCTGCTACAACCCTTTCATTTACGCCTCGTTGCACGACAAGTTCCTGTCCTACCTGTGTCACCACTTCCTGTCCTGGAGGAGAGGAAAAGGGAAGGATGGGGGTCAAGGGTCAAGCATCCTGACAATGTCGCACAGAGTGCCGCGCCTTCACACCTCCACCACTGTGGCAGATTTCACGGGTGCAGCTGTAAATAACACTGGTCCTCAAGACAACTATGCTTAGATTGTTTCAGTTGAACAGGCACTAAAAATGTATCCACTGGTGGTTTTCTCTGCTCAGTTGGATAAAAATCTCTGTTTCAGGAATGACACCTCTTCACAATTTAATATGAATCTTGTCAGACTTCATCTGAGAGACAAACTGTGCACAGCAAAGTTACAGCCCCAGTGTCACAACTGGTCATGATCACGAACCCACACCAGCTCTGTCTGACTGAATCTATACAAATTTAAACATTTGCCTGTTTTGATTTAAAGGATTTACTTGTCTAATTATTTACATTTTTAAGAAATATGTAGATATTTACATGCTGAAAGTCTAAGATATACGCTACTGTGAGCTTACAAATATATTTTGTACAGTGATTTGGCTCTTGTCTGCAAAAATACACATTCGATTTTATAGTTTTTCATCTTATTGATGTGCATGTTCATATTCTTGTGAATATCTAATACTATATATCAACTTAGTGGCATCTTATGTACAAGATCTATGTTTATTTTCCATTCCTGTCCACTTCAGCTGGTAGTGTATTAGAATATTTGTGGATGAGTATTACATGTGTAACATTAAATCTGTCACTTAATAAACAGGTTTATTTAAGTAAACTCTATATCTCCGTTCACTTAACGGCATTTAAAGGATAAAATATGAACATGAGGAGTTTCTTTGACGATGAATGAGTATTTCTGTCATTCAGTTCAGGCTTGAGTCATCGAACGCTTTGCACACTTTCTGCTGCAGCTGTGACATTTGATGAACATAACACAGTCTGAAAAATATGCAACGTGTTTAAAGGTCAACTCTTAGATGGTGGGAGAAAAAAGCATCATCTGTGCTGGACATCAGCGTATGTAAAACAGCAAGAAGAGACTAAACCTGAAAGGAAATGTAACTAACGGAGAAATAAAAAGCACAGTTTATATCCTCCTGCATCTAACTGCAAATGACAGCTAACAATGTGAGGAGGTAACACAGTGACATAGGCTGAAGTATACAGCATCAGTGCATTTCTCAAACTGAGCTTACCTGATACTTGTGTCTTCTGTCTTTTAGAAAACTATCACACAAATAAAAAATGTATCTTGTGTCTTTGAGCACCAAAGCTCAGAGCAGCTCTACTGACAGATGAGTCACTCTTACCTGAACTCAAAACAAACGAGCAGCCTGGTGAGTGATGCACCGTCCCGGGTTTTCTCACCTCAGTCGTAAGCCCTGAGCTTGTCATGGCCTCAGCCACATTAGGGAGCTGTCAAGTCGTAACAAGTTGTAATGAATGAGCGTATTCTTCCGTACATTCCTCTTTCAGGAGCATGGCTGGAGCTCCAGATGGATTATAATGTGTGGATGTTGTGCCAGGCCTGTATTAAAAACTCTGTTTAACTCAAACAATATTGATTTTATGAGGTTACTATCACAAAAGAAAACTATGATTAAAAAGACGTCTTATTTTGGAAGATTTTATACAATCATGACGATGAGACACTGGTACTAAAAAAAAAGTTATAATAAGTAATGAGTAATATAAGTGTGCATGTTAGCTGAAGCCATTAATGTTCAATAATGTTACTTTTAGCTAATACATTTCTAGCATTTAACCATTATGTTTGCAGATACATCAGAATACAGTAGAACCAATTTTACAGAATAAACAATAAGACTTTTTTTTTTCTTTGAAACAGCAAAAACCGCCTAATGGCTCTAATTATAAACTTTCTAAATGGCTCATTTTATTGATCTGATCTTGTCAGATTTCATCTCACAAATAAAGGCTTCTGGGTGGATGGTGGTGTAGAGGTTACTTATATTTCAAGACACCCAGAACTCTGTTTTAGATGAAGTATAAAACAAGCATATGTTCTTAAAAAGTCTGCTTTAGCAGCTGGTGGTTGGGAAATGACAAACACAGGCAGTGAAAGTGGATAAGTGGAGCTTGCTTGTTGAATATTATATCAGGGAAGTGCATCCTCTGCTAATGGGAGCATGAGATGGTGCACATGCAGTATACTGTTCGCAAATCACAATTATGCATGCAGCTACCCTCATGTCTGTGTCGTGAACATCCATGAAAACACAAATGCAGTCGTCGCAAGCAAATGTCAGCGGTCTTGATAAAGTCAGTCCTGGCAGTTGTGTGCTGTGTATACAGAAGAGATGATGGTCCTCTTTCATTCTGAGGCTGTTTAGACTGGTCCCCTGAACTCTATGCATTTGTAATGTTCAAAGAAATCTCACTGTGGCATCACAACAACTACGACAAAATGAGCAGAAAAACAATATAAACTCAAAAGACAATGGTGTTCTGCAGTCTACTCACTGCCGATACAAGAAAAAGCAGCCAGCATCACGCTAGACCATTCTGCTATAACCTTGCAGGGCATTTTGAGATGAAGAAAACAATTTACAGGTTTTCACTTGCTTTTGTCATGCATTTTTTTCTCTCTCTAGACTCACAAGGCTCTTCAAATTAAAAAAAACAAAACAAAACTCCTCCCATAGATTCACAATTTTACCTGGAGGGTGCACTGTATTGATAACCCAGCATAGTGGATTTTGATGGAATGTGAAAATGCAAATGTCAGATAAGTAATGGTTTTCCTCTGCCCCCATGTTGAGAGGATTGTGCATAGAACAAGAGTCACAGGAAAAACAAATCTGTTAAGAGTAGAATCAGAAAGCACTCAGCTCTCTTATGCAAGTCAGAAAAAAAACACTCATATTAACATTTCTGACAACATAAGCAGAATATGTTGACATATTTTGGCTTTTCCCATAGATTTCATGGAAAAAAGAACATCAAACTGTTAGTTTACAGGAGCCAAAGTGCCAGGCTCAGACAGACGAGGCAGTTAAAACAGTTTTAATGAGCGATGAACAATGAATGAGTTCAGGGGAAGCAGAGTCTATTGTACTGAGCTGCTGCCAGATGCAGTTTCCTTGTGAGAGCAGACAGACAGGGCATGGACAGGACAGGTGTGCGCTAAGCACCTGAACACAACAGAGTAAACGCCAGTTAGGAGAGCAAAAGGCAGGCAAGACAAAAACACTGCCATGAATACTTAATATGATCTTCAGGTCTGGTCATTATCGCACAGCAAAGCAGGCGACACGACGAATACTGAGTGTAATCCGGGTGCTTATATACTGAGTGAGCAGGTGGGTCTTAATTGATGATTGCATGCAGGTGTGTTCAGGGTGCCGGTCTCAACCTGCCGGGCGGCCACACCCTGCAGCAACACAGACTAGACAGACATGAGACACCAAGGAGGGGAAACACCGGAGCACAGAGGGGGAAAAGGAGGGGAGACGGCAGATCTCCACACTAATCTGAAACTTTCCAGAAGATAAAGCCAGTGTGGCTGTGACTCAGTACACGGCTCCTGTGTTCAGCTGCACAGAGGGCAAGAGAGGTTCAAAAGGCATCAGAGTGGTGCAAAACTGGAATGAGTCAGTCCATAAAAAGCCTCGCAGGTGTGTAATTTGAAGACTGAAACACACTTTCTCTCGGCACATCTCGCGTAGGTAGTTGACATGAGAGAAAATCCCATTTGAAGCCATTTCTTCACCTCTTCAGACAGTTCTCAAATGTGAGAAAATATTTGGCTGGAGAGGCTTCAGAGGAAAACGCAGTCTCGTAACTAAAACAGTTCGCTCCTATAGGCCGTAACCTTGATGAACAGTTAGCAATCATGCAGCTTCACTAACCCTCTGGCACCAAAACATCCGGTGACAGCCCATTTATCATCCATTAATGCACAGTTTTTAACGTGTACACTCATCACTCACTGTCACCGTCAACATAAATTCCGGCACGTCGTAAAATTCATTGTACAAATTGTTTATTGCCTCATCGTTCTTTGTATATGTAATTTACTATCATTTAATTGGTCACAATGAAAGCATAATTAAAAGTCAGCCCCTGCAGCTCAATCAGGTCAACTCGTACTCGTACTCGTCACCAGCTGTCATGTTCCAGATGTGTTCATCTCAGTTTATATATCAATATATGTTTATATTTGCACTACCATCAGCGGCAGAAGCTGGACATAACCATTCATTCCAGGGGTGGGGAACCTTTTTCCTATTGAGGGCCAATTAAAAATCCTCTGAAACCTCTCACCAAATGCCTGGAGGAGCGTTCACACTCACCAGCATGTTCAGATGTCACAGCAGGCTTTTGTTCCTGCAGAGGAGGAACATGCACAGAGTTTCCTCTCTCCAGGTGAACTCAACACAGCTTTGATTTATCGAATGATTTCACATTTGAAAGCAGAGAGCCGAGAAGCTGCTGCAGCTTGAGGTTTAGCTCTGAGAGCGACTTGGTAACGTCCACCATGAAGGCCAAATCACTTGTTTGAGTTTCCAGGTCAGGTTTTCTCTTCATCTCTTTGATACTTTGCAATTTACGTTATCTGGTGTGAGCAGCTCCACAGCAGCAACAAGGCTCCCCTTTTAATCACAAAACTGCATAACACTGCCTCTGTCGGAACGTGGTCTGTGAAAGCTGCTTCTTCGGCACCCAAACTCTGCAAAAGAGCGTTAACTTTATCCCAGCTCATCCAGGTCAGCATGTTTCAGTCTAATGACTCACTCTGGCTTCCCTTTGAAATAAAAAAATCGTTTGTCCATTTCTCTTGGAAAGCGCAACATCCCTCACCTATTGTTGTTGTGTTGACAGGCGCCATGATGCATTGACGTGATAATCCCCGGCGACGCGTGTGTTGCGTTCATAGACCGCTCGGAAAACGTGCCATCATTCACTGTTGTATGTTATTGTCTTTATCGCGGAGGTTTATTCATTACTTTCATCTACTTCAACTGTCAATCTATTACTTTCAGCTAGTAAGTGTTTCCATCACTTAGTCATCACTTAGCTAACTCTTTCAACCATTTAAGCTGTCCATTACTTTTGGCTATTTTAGACCAAACCTTTCACTAACAATTTCAACTGTTGATAAATTACTTTTAGCTAACAAGTTCAACTGATTGTTAATTATTTTAGCTAATAATTTCAACTGTGTATCAAATAGGCTGTATATAGACTACTTTTACCAGATGTAAACAGAAGAGATAGCAGCAAAGTCACAAACGCACACTCACACTGCACAATCACTGAGCACACACACACACACACACACACACACACACACACACACACACACACACACACACACAGTACTGCTATACAATCCATGAATTGCAGCAGCTGCTTGTTGACTCTTCTTCCGCACATGCTCACTGTTAGAGATGCAAATGATTTACCTACTCACGCCATTTAAAACCTCATAACCTGATTGAGCAGTGCCAGAGGCCCTATACATATTCATCAGGGGCCTGATTATTGAAGTTAGATGATTTATGTCTCCTCTTGTCTCCTTTCAAGGTGCTCACACTCTTGTTTTTCCTGTCAGGATGTATGCAGCGCAACTGATAAATGGGGCTGTAATCATTTCAGGTCGAGAGAGATGAATAAATTAAAAGTAGAAAAAGGGGGAAGGGCTTGAGGCAGTGAGAACAGTGACTGCGATTTATACAGATAAAATGTTATTTTTGCATTTTTTTTCTTGACATTCATGCAACGAAAAGATAAATCAGGGCGTCCTTTCATTCCTGACACTGTTAAACTTGCAGTCATTGTACAGAAATCTACGTCCATTTCTAATTAAATTGTCTATGAAGGAACAAACAACGGACATGTGGCTGACTGATGCCGAGTTGAGAACTATATGATGAGAGAACTGATTGGTCGAACTGATTCAATCATGATTACACAGCGTACCGTGGATACAGCTTGCTGCCTCAAATATCCTGCAGGCCTGTCGACAGTTCATATAGCAAAGTCTTTCCAGTCCAGCAAAATCCTTTTCAGCAGAGCATCAGTTTGTTTCATACATTTTACACATCAATATTATTCTTCCAAACCCTTTAAAATCTCAGTGTCCTGAGCACAGTGACGCCTGCATTTGCTCAAACCAATCACCTATAACAATATTGGCTTAGTGAGCCACCATGTGGGCAACAACTATTACTACAGCTTCCAGCCTGGCAAGAGTATTTGCAAATTAAAGTAGGCATAAGGCATAAAAAAAAAATCTCTCAAACACATGTTCAAACTCATATATTATTTATTACAATTAAATATTTTTCTTATATTACAGAGGTCCATTTGAAACCATACAAATAATCTGTGCTGTGATTAATATTTCCAAGATATTTCCAAAACGCCATGCAAAGAATAAGAACATAAATTCACATCAGAAGAACCAAAGTTTAGTTTTTGTACACCTGGGGATGAAATTAAATTCACGTTTCAATACCTTCTCCTCTCTCTCTCTTTTTGGTGCAAACGTTTCTTTGTGGTGGTTCACGATCAGACCAGTGTCATCTGACAAAAATGAAAGGCATTTGGAAGGTGGATAAAAACAACACTTGTCCTTCTCTTCATGGAAAACGCTTGGAATATATACGGGTTAATTCGGAACAGGCACAGAGGACCAATTAAGACATAAATATCACACATCTTGATTAAACATAATTAGTTTGCTGAGTGATTCCTAAGGCCATAACATGTACTGTGTGCGGTTTCTAATTCTGATCCAGAACACCCACGGGGGATTTTTAAATTGCAGAACCAATTCTGACTTGTTGTATTGTGCTGTGTGGGCTTTACTGCTGTACATCCACCATCCATCAATATTCAGTAAAATGCTTCAGTCGGTGGAGAAAGTCCGCTGTAGGTTTGACACACACTGATAACCTTTGGTTTACTGAGAAAGAAATGGTAGAGTCTACTCTTTCCATTTGAGCTCCAATTACTTTTTTCAAAGTCAAATTAATCCCTTAATTAATTATAGCAAATTCTATTTTTGTACATTAACACACAAAATTAATCACTCCCACCCTTTGCAGAGGGAGTAAAGCAGAAGCAGGCAGGATGTGGGCATTTTCAAGTGATACTCCACCCAAAATCAATCCTTTGACTGTCACACACTCACATCCTGTGCTTGTAAAGTGGCTGCAAGTAGCTTCCTCCCTCATGTAGAACAGCCCATGTGGTCATCTTAAAACCACCTTCACCCTCAAAATGGCGACAACTTTCAAAGTGGATTAAAGGACTTGAAGCATCTCAAACGCTCCTGCAGCATAATCAGTTTCTTCACTGTCTATCCTCACCATCTTGGTCATCACTTGACCAAAATATGGCTGCGTACACCGACTCTGCTTTGCTATCAACCTCCTTGAAGCTGTGCCAGGAAGCGGTCTTTAGCTGTATTTTGGCCAAATGTGATGGTTTGGAACATAATGAGTGTACAGATGGGACAGTTGAGAGGAGGATTATGACGAAGAAGGGGTTTGCAAAAGTTTCTGTGGAAAATTTGATACTTTTTGTTCACCACGAAAACGACTGAAATTCACTGAATCTGAACAAAGTTTAAGAAATCATTCAATTTTTGGGGAAATCAGTGTCAAATTCATATCTGTGTGCTAAATATGAAGCTAGCAGCAGCAGACGGTTAGTTAATTGGTGTAAAGACTGGAAACAGGGACAAACAGCTGAATCAGCAAATTGTGGTTTATACATTTCCACTGTTACAGACAACATGTTAATCAGTGAGCTTCACAGGTGCTGGTAGGTGGGTTTTGTTGCCTTTTCTGACAGAGCCAGCTTTCCCCCTGCAGTCTTTATGCTAAGCTAGGACGTTTGGTGCCGGCTTCATATTTAGCGTCCACGTAGAGTGGTACTGACCTTCCTGTTTCACTTTCAAGTGTTTGATGCTAAAAATCACTTTGAATCCAAATCAAACTTTTCAGACTTTTGTCAAACTGAAGGTGTCACAGACCAGGATTTTGCCTTTCACATCACATAAGATCACATGACTGCAGTGGACCGGCAATGCATCTCAAGCATGTAGGAATCAAGATCAGCACACTAAAAAGCTTCATTACCCCAGGCTGATATCGGTACACATTTCTACATGAAAGGCTGGGAATGTTCTCTAAGGCAGCAACATCAAGGGCACAGGCTAATGGTAAGGTACTTTAAATCATTGTAAAATCTGCATTTAAAGGTGAAGAGGCAAAGCTTTATCATATGAGGAGAAGTGAAAGGAGAATTACGGGAAGCTGAGAGAGGCAACGGTACGTTTTGGTCCTGCAGGTTAAGCATCTCTGGTCACATGTTAGCAGGTGTCCTTCAAACTGTATCTGAGATCCTTCCAAATACTCCAAACGTGTCCTCAAATCTGCCTGGAGGACTTCAACAGCTCAACACAACATTTAACAGGTTTGTATTGGGCAAGCAAGCTCAATCATTCACAGAAAATACTATCGCAAATGACTCACACACTTTTCATCTTAGACAGTGCAGCTAAGAAGGAGAGACGACCTCGACCTCCTCTCTAATCAGGAATGAAAGCCACTCATCTACAACTCTATTCTTTAAAATTATCTTTTGAAAATAAATTATACTTTCTCAGTACAGAAATAAATACATATCTTCTCTCAAACATAGGAATGAATCATCATCACAGATCTAAATGCTACACTGAATACATTACTCACCATCTCATCGGTGAACAAACAAGAATATAGGTGACTAACTGGTGCCATCTGCCATGAACAGACACTCATCCTGATATATAAATGCAAATATACAGTTAGCTGACACCGGATGTCAAATCACACCTCTGGCAAACAGCTTTGAGAAAACAAAATATTCCTAAGCAATGGCATAACATAAATCTCCTCAATGCTCGGCTCGTTGGACATCTTCTCGCTGCCAAATCAAATAAACTGAAGTGTGCTTTCTTTGTCGAGTGCAGGTCACAGCTAAGTCATGAAAATCACCGCTGAGGTTCGTTTCAGAGAAATGACATAAAACCAAAAATTCTCTAAGAAACTCACAAGACATGTCGTTAAGGAAAGTCTGCATTCATTGTTTGCTGTGCATGTACTTAATCAGTGGCAATAAAGTTGAATTGATTTAATCAAACCTTCTGACCAAGAGCTTTCCTCACAGCTGTGTTCAGAGTTTACTACATGCCGCAGCCAGTTAGCTTAGCTTAGCTTAGCTTAGCACAAAGACTGGAAGCAGCTAGCCCAGCTCTGTCTAAAGCTAGTCTCAGGAAACCTTTTCCCCTTCTTTTCAATCTTTATGCTAAGCTAAGCTAACAGGTGGCTGGCAGTAGCTTCATAATTAGCGTGCAGATGAAAGAGTGGTGTCAGTCTTGTCTAACTTTCTGCAAGAAAACAAAATAGCACATTTCCAAAATCATCTTGAACACAGATGTTCAGACGAGAGCGTTTCTGTAAATCCTTCTGCATGCAGTGCCTCGTAGAGATGTTTCTACATTTAGATGGACATCAAGCAACTGCAAATTACAGAGAAATCTAATGACAAACGTGATTAAATCCTCAGCTTCTCTGAAACCTCTTTGTTTCTTCTCAAGGACCGACGCAGCACGATATGCCTCAGATTTTCTTTAGCTATGGCGTATCATTGAGACACACTGTGTGTCTGATATCTGTCAGGCAGACAGTAATTCACATGTAACATCAACTTCTCTTCATATCTATCAAATGTCACATTTCTAAGAGCTACAGTAGCATTTTCTACAGCAGAGTACGTTCAGGTTCTTCACACAGCTGCTACGACACACCAGAGATCCATGTATGATAAAGACCATTTACACTGCCATATAAACTCTGATACAATATGTCAGACCATTACTTGTACTAAATAAATGCATGGCATGTAAGCATGAACAAGAGATTTCAAAACAAAGTAAGCTCATCTCTCAATCCTTCATCCTAAACTTCCAGTTCCTCTCACACAGGCAGCAGGTGCGTTCGTAGCTAATTAAAGTTGTGGAGGATGAAACCAGAGTGACATTATCTCACGTCCGATAGCGTTACGTGTCATGCCCCGTCAGATGCTACTGCAGGTTCTTGAGGAGGCGTCCGTAGCGGAAGTCATAGACGTGTCGACAGAAAAACACCAGCTCTGGGTCGACGTCATCGGGCACACAGTGGTGGGTGGGCATGGCGTTGCCAACAACGGGTGGCACCACGAGGGAGGCGGCGCTGTCACGTACGCGATCCCTACGGCGTTTTACCAAGGCACAAAATCTGGAAAAAGCACAATGCGAGACATCAAACTCCATCACGGACAAACTGTCTGAGACCTGAGGAAAGCTGCCTCCTCTTCATGTTAAACATCATGCTTTTCCCTTTACTTAATCCAGTTGGTATTTAAAAAGCTTCAAAAAGCAGCACTGTAGAATTTTCTCAGCAGGACCGTGTAATCTTTCAAAAGCAGGGTGTTTCGTGCAAGAAATACACTTCAAAGAAATACGCTAAAGCCACCACAAAATTTAAAAATGGCTTCTTTCTTACCGGCAATACTGTGCCAATGTTAGGACATAGCATTTGTCTTCAATACAGGCCACACTGTTCACATCCTGGTGACGAGATGCAAAGATCTCATTCTGGGGGAAAGAAAGTTGTGTTTTAGCGCCGTGTTAGCTCCAAACAGAAAAACCCCATCATCCATCAACATGATCCCCATTTGATCCTCTTAAGCCCTCACAGTCTGCACATGTACGCAGGGACTTAAAAAGACAACATCTGTCTGCTCCATTGTACGCGAGCGCCTCTGCCTCACCTCCACTCGCAGACGTAAAGCCAGATTCACAGGAGAAAGATGCTTCACCTCCTCCCGTGAGCCAAAGCTCTGCTACTGTTCTCACACTGCTGCCGTGATGTGTTTGTTGTTTGTTAGTGCAGCTGAGAAACGACAGACTTCATGTGGTTTATTGTTTCTGGAGATTTAATAAAGTGCAACTGGTTCCTCTGGGAGATTACTGACAACAGGAAGCAAGCACAAGAGAAGCTGCTGCTCAACATGTGTGCCTGCCTGTGTCTGTGTGTTTGTTCAGTCGCTCTCATCTTTCAGACACATTTTCGGTTCCTGAGTTGAGCCAAAATCTGCAGAAGCCTTCCCTTAAATTGTAATGATGATGATGATAATGATTCAAACTCACAGTGTACAAACAGGAACAAATGGAAGGCAAAACTAAATGGGAAGAGGTTCAAGAGTAATTGCTAAAAAAATGCATGAGTTACATCCTAAACTAATCCTCATATCCTTTTGAAAAGTATCTCATTAGACGAGAGGAAATAAGCAAGTGAAAACACACCAATGAGACCCAATATGAGGAAAAATGGTCAAGATCAAGGTGAGGAACATCCCTACACGACCATTATTTCCTTATTTGGGGCACCTTAGTCTGTATTACAAGGCTTACACCACTAACACTTACCAACAGATTTGTTTGCTGTCAACAAATCTCATGAAAAGTCCAAAACCAACAGTGCCTTAATGTTTTCCCCTCCCTACCCCGCATGTATTTGCCTTAAGCCTCAAACCCATTTGTTCCTACTGACGATGTAAAACTTTAACAAGAGGCCGCAAATATATTATTTCATTTTGCCAAAAAAGATACGTAACATATGAAGATGTGAACTTCAGGTTTACTGAGAAATGGGGTCTTTGTCGGGGGCTATTTTCAGCGGTGGATTAATACGCATTTGGTGCTCTGGTAGAAAGTACCAACCACAGCAGGACTGTGCGTGTGGGATTGACTGAAAACAAACGACAGCGGACGTGTTTGTGATCATGCAGGGACGCGTTACCCAGCGCAGCCGTGTGGTTCATTGTTTCTCATAGCTTTTGGGCAATAATGGAGGTTAATGACACAGAGGAATAAGCTCTATTTATCTGGCTTTGTGCACACAGACAATACTGAGTGGGATCAGTTCATTTGTTGGTTTTGGTCTTTTTATGGGATTCGCTGACAACAAGAGAAATAAGGAATATCATCAGCCTTGTCATTTAAATCATTTTAAAAGTCAACGTAACTGGTGGTTCTGTTGCTTCCACCTTAAAAGCGAACTATTCTAGCCATTCTTATATGCAGTTTAATATACCTTGCACACTGATTTACAAAGTTTTTGCTGGAGCTTTGTTTCAGTTGTCCTGGTATGTGATTTCAACAAAACACCCGCGAGCCACTGAATCCAGTATCGAAGGATTTTCTTCTCACCTCACAATGCACGCTGGGGTTGCGTCCCCCCTGTGTGTGTTCTGGACGGTAGTACCAAAACAAACTCATCATCAGCTCCCCTGCAGGACAAAAACCACATGATTCACTTGTGTTCCCGAGCCCGTTATTACCACATTGATTCAGCTTCTCTCGGGCTGGAAGTAAACGCTGCCTGCGTCCTACCTGACTCTGGCTCCTCCCACAGAGCGGAGATCTTGGCCACGTAAGGCAGAGACTTCTTCCTCGGTCCAGATTTCAGCAGAACAGTGTCCCTGACCCGGATCAGCTCCCCGTCCCTCTGGACTCCCTCGAAACACTTCCTCAGCACCAGAGCCTCCTCTCCCTGGGAAGACAGGCGGCAGGAAACACTGATTCCTCAAGCAGCCAGAAACTGATAAGCCGTGAGCGGCTGTGGAGTAAAAAGCTCCAGGATGTGATTTGTATTGAATGACTTGTGCGTCTCAACAGAAATGTGGACAGTCAGGTGTTTGGATGGAACTCAAACCACGGAGAAAAAGCCTGATAAGACATTGATGTGTGTGATAAATCATCCCCAACTCTCTCAGGACAGTCAAGTTAAATTACACCATATTTAATTACAAGCGGCACCATCGTGGCTGTGTCACAAAGCACCAGCATGACTTTCTCTACATACCACTGAGAAAACCTCCTTCTGAAAGGGCAGGCCAACTGGCTGCCAGCCGTTGGTGGTTTTTTGGCGGCCGTTCTTCGGCTGCTTGGCAACCGTTCGCTCTCCGACGCTGGCAGAGCTGAGCTTCTGTTTCTTGTCCCTGTTGAGAGGGCAGACAGCCGAGCTGATGCTGCCGGTGCCGCGCGCGCCAGACCTCGACCCGCTGGGCGACTTGGCACTCTGCGGACACTCCTTCGCCACCTGCAGCAGAGGCTGTGGTTGGCTGGGGTCAGACAGCGGAGTCTGAATGTGGGGCACTGATTGGCCGGCTGGAGGCACAGTGGGAATGGGGCAGCCAGTGAGGATTCTGGGGCTGGGACAGATGGGGATGGAGGAGGGACTGTGATGGTCATTGATGGTTGATGGGTAGTCATCTGAGGAAGGAACAGAAAAGATAGTGAAGCAGAGTGATGGAGAGCATGAAGTCAGTCCTTTAAGGAGCAGCTGCAGTGATCAACAACCTTTAACAAGGTTAGATAACAGACATGAACGACACTTAGCTGTTATTAGTTCTGCTGAAGCAGCAGAAAAACAAACAGAGCCTCCATTAAGTTCAATTATAAGATTTACCAGAGCAGCCCCGGACAAACACACACTCACACACACACACACACACACACACACAGAGTACATTTCCTCAAGTGCTGTACTTAAGTACAAATTCTGGGTACTTGCACTTTGCTGGAGTATTTCCTTATCATGCGTCTTTATACTCCTCCACCACATCTCAAAGGCAGATATTGTTCATTTTACTCCACTACATTTGTCTGATAGTTTTAGTTACTAGTTACATCTCAGATTACAATTTTTCATACCCTTCCAGTCCAGTGAAATCTGCGTATCTCTAATTTGAATTCTTGAATTGGGCTGGGAAAATTCCCCTACTTCTTAAACTCTTTAAACCCCCTCTTGGATTAGCTAGAAAATGCATCACCACAAGACTGAAAACAGGCTGTTTTTCTGAGCTCCTGAAAACTTTTTAGAGATAAGTGGTTCTCACAGGACAGCGACACTACAGACCTATGATGGCCTTACAGAATTTGATGTAGATTAAACTACCCAACAGTGTGTGAAGTAGTGAAAATGAGCTCAACCTTAAACATCTACAGCAGTGAAATGCAACTCACACAGCATTTTACTGCATAATGAGCATTCTGACTGTTGATACTTTTAGTAGATTTTACTGATAATACTTACATACTTTTACTTGAGTAAGTTTTGAATGCAGGACTTTTACTTGTAGTGGAGTATTTTCATATACTTTTACTGAATACTTCTGAATACTTCCTCTAACACTGCTACACTGTGTGCAAAACTGTTGTTTACATGATACTGGTGAATGTTAACTGAATTTAAAACAGAGTTGTAAAGTCAGTGAACTGACTGTAATGTCAATATTATGCAAACACTATCTAACATTAGGCACCATAAGCTACTGGTCATACCAGGCCAAGCCGGGTTCCTGGCTGTAGACTGATAAAGGGAACAATGTGCCATTTCTGCTGTTACATAGTGTCACTTTAAGTAAAGGATCTGAATACTTCAGTCATCTCTGCACAGAAACATTACTGTACCATGAGATCTTATTTCAGCCGCACACCCACAGAGGTGTTTTCAGTGGCTAATTAGCCGCCTGCTCGGGTGTGTGTTGGGTGGAGCCTGAGAATGACATGAGGTCAATGACGTCCAGCACCAATAAGTTGTAGGCTGCTTCGCCCCAACAGGTGCAATAAAATGAACAGGAGAGTGAGGGAGATGCGATCTGCACACGCCCTTTCAGGACTGAGAAGAGGTTTAATTGGGCAGAAAAGTGGCAACACCTGTGTGGGCGGGCCATGAACCTCACCCGTCGAGGCGAAATTCATATCAAAATTCACCAAAGTTGAACTCCAGGCAAAGTGAAGATGCAAATTTGCTCATGCACTACTTTCGCGCATGTGTGACCGCAGCCTCAGGGATTTTGACTTGTCATGGCAGGAAAAGCACAGGTGTTATTAATAACGTTAACAATGGAGCTCTTCCATTCAAGTGCCCTCACAAGCCATGACAGTGGGCCAACATACACAATAACAGGATTAGCAGCTAAGTAGAATTCAGCCACCATTAATTTCATTACTTACACCTGTGCTCTTCCTACTGTGACATATCAAAATGTCTTCCGTTTAAAGGCCTAACACCCACGCATCTCCACTGAGATGAAGGTTGATGGTGCTCTTGTAGGCTGACCTGGTTTTGGCTGCTGGAGACCACAGAAAGAGAGCGAGGTGCAGCTGAGGTGCAGCAGTACGCTGGTGTGCGCCCATGTGTTATTAGTGTTGTTTTGAGGTCACGTTCAGGTGTTTTAGGACACACACACACACACACACCCACACACTCAGGCAGACACGCACGCTCACGTCCACATGCTGCTTGTGTGTTACACCGCAGACATCACAAAGAGGTTTCCTGTTCTGATTCACATCACTGACTTGAACACAGTAACTAACTGCTGACACTGGAGCTCAGACAATCAGCTCATTAGGTTTCAGCTGCACAGGCCTTGTATTCACTGTCCGGCAGCTTGTATTCAAACTTAGACAAAAGGGGTCTTGCCCTTTGTCTGATTTTTTTTTGTTACTTCCCACTCAAGTGACATTCCAAAATGGGAGATTAAAAATGCCTGACATAATAGCTATTCTCAGCACATTGTGCTGCTTCGGCGGCCGGATTAGTGGCGGGGACGCTGCATACAAAATAACCTTACAACTATCGTGTGCCCATGAATGATTAACATTTAAACTTATTAGGAAATCTGTCTTACTTAGCGGGGTCAATGATTTTACACATGAAGTTCAGTTTACTTGTCATGGGAGTGCTGCTCAGCCTGTGAAAATAGTTTTTTTTTTTTTTGTGGCTCTGCAGGGAGCTCTCTAAAGTCTGAGAGAATAACCCTGATAATGTCACGAAGCAGCACTAAATCATTGGAGTGACCTTTTAATCAGCCCTCCACGATTTCTGGTCTTCACAACTGTTTGTTCACAGTTTTATTTTACAATAAAAAACATCTTTTTCTACTAAAATATCTGCACACGGCTGTATTTTTCAAGGGCTGACACACACACCTAACGCTGCTCCTTTTTATCATTGACATGGTCGTCCCACTTCATAAGGCTTCCTTATGTTATAAGGAACTTACATCAGGTAAATTATATCTATAATGAAACGGGTGAAACGTTGGTGTGGCTGGAAGCTCCAGAAAAAAAACAAGCAAGTGGACCCTGTAGCACGAATTATTTGTCCAACTGATATTTCCAAGATCAGCTTTCAAGTTTAAGATTAAAGTTCACCTTCACTACATCACTGCCACACTTCACTCTGCACTAAACACATCCTTTGACCATTCAAAAGTCAAACAGATGATGGACACTGTCCCGTCCATTTGCCTCAAATCTGAGGCACTAGAGGAAGTTATCAGCGTCGTTACATAAGTGCCATCAAGACAGATACCTGTGCATCAACCTGGCCTGTTGAATTCTTCAACAAAAAGTCAACCTCGTAACGTCAATCTTCTGTCCGCTCACCTCTTTTGATGCCGTGGTTACACGTGGTGCAGTCCGTCTGGCTGAAGGAGCACCCTCCTCTGGTGATGGCTGGAATCACACTGGTATAAGAAGAGTAGCCGTTGATCCTGCAGGGCTCTCCGTAGCACGCCTCCACTGAGGTGCAGCAGTACACTGGATGGGTAATCCCTGAGGGCTGCGGACCGGTGCTGGGGAGCAGCTTGGGTCTCTTGCCGCTTCTTGGGCATAAAGTGAGGGGGGGTATGGGAGAGGGGGAGTTGTCCGGGTGGCTGAAGTGGACGTAGTAGCCAGGGAAACAGGTGTACGTGTGTGGGCTGATGGTTATGGCTGCTGGGTGGGCTACAGAGTGGGGGGACTGAAGATGGTGGTGATGATGATGGTGGTGGTGATGGTGGTGGTGGAACACCTCGGACAGCGAGCCGTCCTCCGGTTCCTTGAAGGTCTTGTCCTCCAGGAAGAGGGCCAGTCTGTGACAGTACTCGACACACCTCTCCTGGGAGCAGCAGTAGCAGGAAGACACTTCGGTCTCCACCTGCTCCTCTTTGATTGTTTTCAAGGAGAATCCCAGAGAAGAGCCACAGTGGAGCGCATGTTTCAGACACTCCTCTCCTCCTGTGGCTCCCTTCCACTCTGGATCCAAAGCCTCACTTTTACACAAACTACAGCATCCCTGGATGGTAGAGCCCAGCTGGGAATGAACCGGATCCTCTGTACCCTGTTTTCTGTGCTTTAGTTGGTCCTCATGTTTGGGATGTGTTGTTCTTTTGGTCAGTGTTGTTCCTCCACACACTGCCTTACCACTACTCTCATCCTGAGTCGTAGATGCTGCTTCACTTCCACTGCCCGGCTTGGACTCCATCTTTTTTTGCCGTTTGGTTCCATACACAGCACTGGTGAGTTTGAGCAGCGTTGCAGCGGTGAGGCCGGCCTGACGCCGAGGCGTTGGTGCAAACAAAGTCAACCAGTCGATGTTCTGAGCCTCCGCTGCTGATCGCTTCTGCTTTTTAGGTCTTTCTTTTGTGCCCACTGTACCTCCCGGAGGAACCTTTTTGGTTTTATGACCTCTATGTTCAGTTTTAGCGAGACTATCTTTAGCTGGATCTTCATTAGAAGGCTGACGTTTCTTTGACAGATTTGACGTGAGAGAATCGTCTCTGTAGAGCAGCAAGCTGTTGACAGCCTCAGCATTGAGAGACGCAATTCTCCGCCTGCGGGGCTCAAAGACTGCTGCGGGCAACATGAATAAGGCGTCCGATTGGTTGATTTTTGGTTCCAGTGCTTGCTGATTGGCTGTGGAAGTTTTCTTAAGTCCAGATTTGGTCCGTCTTTGAATGGAGCTGGAGTGCAGCTTCTTTTTGACTTTAACGCTCTTTTGTTTCCCCATTTTTGGTGCATCCTTTTCTTTACCCACAACTCCTTTCTCCTCTAGACGGGTGAGCAGGACACAACAGTCTAGTGCTTCTCCATCACCCACCGCCAGTGTCTTCTTTCTATGTCGATGTGACTCTTTCTTATCCTTCCTTTTCTTTCCTCTCAACTCATTCTTTCTTTCTTTCCCTTTTTTCACACCACCTCCTTTCTCCTTGCTTGCCTTCTCTTTTGGGGGCTTACTGCATTTCACAGGCTGGCTCCGCCGAGCTTTCACCATGGTCTCAGCGTCCGCGAGCAGATCCACCACCTCCTCTTCATCCACAGGTCCTACGATGGTGAATTTCAGCTCAGAGAGACCCTTCAGAGAGCATCATCATGGATCATCACCTGGGTCCATACACTCTGTGGAGAGACACAGATCAGACATTACACTTTAAAGCTGAAGCCACACAGAGACGTCACTCTTGTCGAAGCTGGGAGTGATTTCATGTAACAGACAGGATCTTCTGATGCATTATTTAACAACCGGTTTTACTTAGTTTGCTGTCAATTTCCAGGTCCCCAGAGAACAAGACCACTTAGGCAATCTTTCTCCCGAACATGCAAACCACACTGCACAGACAGGATGGAGGAGAAACTGAGATAAAGAGCATATTATGTTATGCTAAAGCCTGAAGCCAAAAGCACTTCTTTGACCTCTTGTTCTTTTTAGACTTAAATCATCATATATTAATTGTGCTGTAGCTGACGCATGTTTTGATTTAGGATTGCTGCCAACTAATACTAAAAAAAAAAAAAAAAGAAAGAAATTGCCTTTTTGTCCTTTGTATCAATAATGACCATTTTAAGGTCCTTGAACCCACGTTGAAGCACATTAATGACTCACACAATCCACCAGGAGCTCAACATTACAAGCATTCACCCACTCACCGCTAAAATGCAGAACACAGAGCAGAGACAGATGAGGCATTTAGGTGATGTGTTCAATATTTGATATGATGGATGCTTTTAGAAGTGATCTGGATCTGGATTTCATGATTGCAGACAGATTTAATTTGAGCCATAGCTGCAGCCTGTAGCTGATCTCTGTAATTGGTACTATAGCTTAGCAAAGAACAGGCGATTCGATTAAACATGAAAAGACTGTTTCACCTCAAAAAGACTACATGTTTCAATTTCTATGAGGTCAAAGGGTTAGCGACCTCTTTGAAATGACTGTGAGGTAAGAAAGAAAGGTACGGAAGGAGCAACGAAATAAAGGAATAATTCTCCAACGTTTGGAGACACAAACACCAACAGTATGATCAAATGACTCATGAACTGATCCTTATTTCACCAAAACTGGTGGCAGAAACACTCGTCACACAATAGTGTCTTCAGTTTCCATGTCAACAAGCTGGTGCAGAAAGCATCAAAGCATCTCCAGCACCTTTACAGTAGAAGATGCACGATCAGCCTTATGATCCTCCACAGCTCACGAGACTCCCTGCTCTCTCGACACAAAAAAACCCCCCTCACTTCAAGAAAAAACTTTCAAGTTCCTGATGATTCAACCGCCGGTGACCTTAATGCAATGACACTCGTGCATGCCGCATAAAGAGGCGGATCATCCTCCTTGCTGCAGCCCTGAAACACAATTATGCCACTTGACCTCCAAGATCTAAGTCAACGCAGGTCTTTTTTTTAATGTTAAGTGACTCTTCAGCCAGAAAATCATTCAGCTTTCACAATAACACACTCTCTCGGGAACGATCGAGACTGAATCTTATTTCTATTAATATCTGACTCATATACAAACAATCAGGAGGCTGATTTTTTAACAAGCTGCTGTATGTGTACTGTTCTACACATGTAAATGCTTTGTGCTGTGTCTATGAAATGATCTGCTGCCTTCAGTGTGCTGTAGGAAATGTTAAAAACAGAGATGGAGTTAACATTGTCAGTGTTGATTAATCTGCAGATTGTTGTATATAAAATGTCAGAAAACAGTAAAAATGCTTCTGACAATTTCTTAGAGCCAAAGTTGCTCCACAATCCAAAGATGCGAGGTTCACAGTGATATTAAAGAGAGAAAAGTAGCACACACACGAGCTGATATGAGAGAAGAAGTTTTCTGTGATCTAAAGGTGCAGAGATGTTACCTCATGAAACGAAAATGCATCAGCTGAAAATATTATGATGATCTGCAAGAGTTATGGACTCATTAGGTCAAATTTTCGGGGCCATTTTAAAAAAAACAAAAAAACAATCCCACATCAGGGCAAAATGACTCCCTGCAGTAACTCCAGCATGGACAATAACAGAGTGGAGTGGCTGTAATGTGAGACGCTCTCATATGTCCATTGTAAATGATGTTTATGCCCATACTAATGTTTTCACTCTCTGAATCAAAGTGCATCACATCGAGCTTAAATGTCATTTGTGTGCCTGCTGTTCTGATTTTAACGTGAGCCACTTACAGCTGCAGCAAAGCTTTAAATGACTCTGGAGGAGCTATCAAGGGGAGTTTATGTGCGCGTGTGTGTGTGAATGCTTAAAATCTTTTGTACCGCAACTTTTCTTTTGCTGAGAATACATAAAATACAGCTGATTTCTATTTGCCAACACATCATTTCCTGTTTTATCTCCACAGCATGACATTGGCAGTCGAGCAACATGCTTCAGAAAGAGAATGATGACGGGCTATGACTCAAAAATGCATGCAAATTCTGCTAAAACTGTTTCTGCGCAGCATAATAATAACAGATTAATTGAATCAACAGCTTATCTATGCACTCCAGTATTTCCACGACTTCATCTCATCACCAAGTGTGCAACAAATCGGCTATCCTTTTTTTTAAGAAGAAGAAGAATTGCTATATCATGTAACATCTAATGAAAGGTTGGAAACCAGGACCGCGTGTAGCTCTTGACAGTGTGCAGACAGATGATGAGTTTTATTCTTTTTCTCAAGCGTTTTTTCTGCCTGTCACTACAAATGTTCAAATCTGCCTCAGATCCTCTCCACTAAAACCTGAACATACCTTTGGACTCTTGTAATCTGTGATCTGTTGCAGCATTTTATGTCATCTTAAAATGATTGAAAACACACTCAGGCTTCAGTCGTACCACAAACGCAAACCCACTTTGATTCTGGAGAGGACACGACTATCTGGCTGGACATTTTCAAACCATCTCATAGCTCAGTCTGCCCTTACTGCCAAATGACTCGGTGAACCGTGAAATGCAATCCATGAGAGAGAAATTTAATTTCCAGATAACAAGAGGACAGAAGGAGCCTCACGTTGAGTTTCTGTCTGAGGATATCAAATCAAGTTGCCTCTTTGAATAAGACAAGCATGCACAATGGAAGAACAGGAGCTCACTGAAGGAGATCGTTATTTTTCCCCTCTAGACCTTCACCACACTGACCGCAACCAATGAAATCATAGATTTTTAGATGAAAATTAATGCTGTGCTCTTATATTTCCTTGTTTTCTCGTGCTGTTAAGGAACTTCAAACAGGTTGCCATGTTAGAGGCACTTTGCACACTCAGCCCTGTGCACAGCAGCAAGCTGCACGCACCCACACACATGCACACACAACATTTGTCTCAGGACATTTTGTTTTCGAATAAATATAAACTTTGAAAATCCTGGTTGGCAATTGTCTTACATATCTCTACACCTCTACAGTTCCTCCATTTTAGAGCCATTTCTTGCTTATAAATCAAATAAAATGTTGCCTCTGTTATGTGAGGATTGTGGATGACTTTGCCTTCAAGTTTAAAAACGTATAAATGAACCACTGATTACTGGTCGAACACGTCCTTTCCTCTCATTGCTTTTGGGAACATGAGTTCAAACTTAAAAAGGGGGATTTTTCTACATTTCTTCACTCTTTTTTCAAAAAAGTAAAGAACACCTACAGGTGTGTTAAAGAGACGATCCAGAGGGACATCTCTGAAGCTCAGCTCTGTCATTTAGTGAAGCCATGGGTCAAAGAAATGAACATCAGATGATGAACAAGACAAGACCGAATCAGAAACATCATCAAATACTGGACAGTTTCATCCTTTCAGGCCTTTTAAAAACACTGTGAGAGGGGAACACCTCTTTATTCTTAACTGCTCAACACTCACTGGGGCCACAAGAAAGCATTGCTTTGTTTTAAGGGGTCAAAAAGGCTGAATGCAGTCTTTTAGATCACTGTTTCTTAACCTTTTTGGCTCGTCTGTGTCAATTTGCGATCCCCTCATCACAGGCTACGAGCGCCGCAGGTACACCAGTTGTGAGCAGGTTAAATAAAGAGTGATTTTTCCATCAAGGACTGGTTCATTTGAAGGGTTTTTAGAGGTGTAAGGTTGTTATGACGGGCCTTCGTGCACACTAGTTACTTGTTATAAAGCACACACCTCTCGTCTCGTCTCATGATCAAATAGAGACTTGACACTGAACAACGTCAATGTACATATTGCATATCTGCATATCACGAAAGAAAATAAGAAATTATTGACTTAATTGACTGTTTTTTTTAAAGTTTAACAATAGTTTTTATAGTCTATGTAGAATTATTTTGTTATAGATCACTATGGACAACGATTTTATCAAAAAGAAAAGAAAACCATGGTGGAGATGAGTTTGCCTTGTCCAGGCTATATATACAGCAAATGGGACCACTTCTTACTTTAATTTAATCTTCTTTGAACACGAGCGTATTTCAGTCGAGGCAATCTGAATCACTCAGAGGAGTCGGTTCAGCTACATCACAGATGATGTTGGTGGGCCTGAAAATATCCAGAACTTTTCAAGAAACCACCAGAAACAGACGCACGAAAACAACCCGAGTGTATGAGAAATGTTTCCTGGATGGTCTCCTGACCCCCCAGATTCTTGTCTTTCAAGGAAAAGAGGAAAGTCAGGATAATAACGATCATTTTGTGTAACAGATATACGCTTTTCCCTCTAATCCCTTTTAATTATCCCGTGATGCTCAGGATGGGAACCCCTGATTCAGAAGATCAAATGGGAAGACATACATTTCTGCTGCTGGAAATTGCAGAGAATTAAAGAACCCGTCCTTAAGCGCTATGCAATTCAGAGTAAGTGGAGCATAATTGACACATAAAACCCACTTAATAATAATTTTGCATCGTGGATTTCACCCTCTCTCTGCTCCTGATGGCATATTAACTGAGCGTAGTTTCATCTGTACATACAGAGGAGGTACAGAGGAGGAGGAGGAGGAGGTGACTGTGCTGGCTGTCACACACCCTCGCTCAGAAGAAGGACATGGTGTAGAGCTGTCATCATGAGAGGAAAAGCCCGGAGGCACCAGCTCTCAGGATCTAAGCTGCTGTGTGTGTGTGTGTGTGTTTGTGCGTGTGTGTGTGTGTGGCTTCAGATATATCACCAAGTCCACTTTTCCTGGAGCTAATCAGCAGCTGAGCAGTCCTCCTCCACCACCAACACTAACCATCCTCCACCACCACCACCACCACCACCCTTCACCTCCGTGCAGGTTCAGACACCAGCAGTGACAAACACACCCACATCCACTCACGGATCAGGATTACATGAAGCAGAAAAAAAAAAAAGACACTGAGCGCTGCGCGTGTTTTGTAAGCAGGCTGTGCGAAAGCAGACTCGCCTACTGGAGCTTGTAGTTGGCCATGGTGGTGGACGGTGTTAATCTGACAGCATGCCGTAGCAGGAGTGCGGGCTGTGATAGGAGAAGTGAAAAAAGCTCCTCAGCGGGGGGAAACGAGCGTAAAACATCGGCACATCCTCGATCGATCGCGGGGTTTGGAGCGGAGCTGCTAGTTAATATCAATAAAAAGAGGAGCTCGTGTTACAGCCGAGTTGTTAGGAGCAGGCTACCCACCGATCCGACCATCTCCCAACTGTGACGGGAATTACAGCCGCGATTCATCATTACCTTGTGCGTCCCGTCGGATACGAAGCTCCCCCCTGGAAAAATCCAAAAAATCCCGTCCGTCCTGTCGCTGGTGGTCAGTTTCTACTCGGTGGGGCTGTGAGCGATCCGCGGACCGAGCAGCCCACAGTAGCTGGAGACATGGTGAACAAATCGGTGAGCGGTGACCTACTTCCGAAGTGGCATGCTGGAGATAATATTCATGCGCTGCCTGCATTCATTCGCCGTTGCACCGGGACATCCCTCCGTGATCACGGTGCTCTATTCCTGCAGGGACTAAATCATCAGCGGGCTTTTTAACCCCGCACTTCACAGGCTTTTTTTTTTTTTTTTTTCTTTAAATCTCTTGTGTAAGACGTTTATTTCTTTCCTGCGGTATCATTTCATCACGGGAATGCAAAGCTCTATTTTAAGCCAGTCCACAACAAAAACATCCCACTGCAAATCAACAAACTTCACCATATCCGAGATCACTACTTTAAAACAATAAGGTCAGCAAGAAGTGGTCTTCCGAGAAAGAGCGGAGGAGATAATTATTTCCCGATTTGCCACTAAAAGCTTAAAACATGAGGAAAACGAGCGGAAAGTAATTCTCAGTACTAATAAGTTCTAGTAGCCTAATGATGCGCGGACAGCTGACTATTAACTACAGGAAAAATAGGTCCTACAGGACTATTACAACATGGCTGAGCTCAGTGGTGAGTTTACACCACTGGATGTTTAAAAAGCCCAAACTAGAGAAGTGAAAACTATAATATCTGATTATATTACAGAACAACTGCAGACCAGTGGCCTGTGAACTCATGCTATGCTCCCACACACCAGCAACATAAACATCACTAAGCTCACTATCATCCCCCTGATGAGTGTTACATCCATCACATAAAGCCCTGCAGGAGTATCCAAGTGACTCTGTCACATTAATGACAGCGCGAAATAAAAAGCATATATCCCGCTTAATTAGGCTCATTTACTGTATACTCTTCTCTTAATAAGGCAATTAAGGACAGCCTAGATTAAGGAAAATAATCAGTAACCTATAATACTAATGTAGTGTGCGCTGATAATACACAGACACCTGAATGTAACTGTCAAACACAAGAAAACTATGGATCCGACACAAATACAGTCAGATATTAAAATACTGCTATAAGATCACTTGTAGATAACTTTACATCCTGCAGGAACATCACAGTAAGACACAACGAAATTCACTTTATTTATTAAATATGGAAATGCTTAAGTCTCTATATGTGCCGTAAACAGTCACAAACATTATCAAGCATGCAGCTGAAATAGCTGCTCAATCTGCAGGAACTGGTATCAATATTGATAATTAATTTTTTATGTATTCTTTTAAGCACAAAAGGCCAAAAATGATACTATAGTTCCAGTATCTCAAATGTGAGGGATGTGTGAGAAAAACCCTTTTTTCCTCTCCTCTGCCCTGTTAAACTGGATATCTTTGGGCTCTTGTCTGTTAGTTTGACGAATAAGACATCTGACGACGCCTCGGTGGGCTCTGTGAGGTTATGATGGACATCGGACAAGATGACTTATTGACGAATCCAGAAAATAACGAGCAGGGGAATTAATAATGAAAGCTGAATCCTAAGAATTAACACTATAAAATACGATAATCACACAACATAAGATCATTGTAAACTCCATAGAGCACTGCCAACTCTGAGCGTCCGTAACATCCGTTCTTCTGTCAGATTAATGGCAGCAGAAAATAGAAACAGGTATCCCTCTTAATTAGGCTCATTTACCGCATCCTCTGCTCTTAATGATACATGGAATCTAATAATGATGATGAGTGATAACACGCTGCTGCTCATCATTCATTACCCCACTTCTTGAGGAAACACAGATAACATCGGCCTATTAGAGCACGATACACACTAAAACACACTCTGTCAATGACGACCGCTGAGCCGCTGGACGCACGCAGCAGGACGCTCACTTACAGGAGAAACTTTAATATCTGCACCAAACCGTCTCATGACCGCTAACTGATCCAAAAGCTACTGTGTTATCAAGTTAGCATGTAGTCAAAATGAAGCTTAATTGGGATAAATGCTGATTGTCCTCATCAATATCAGCCTTGCAGTGTGTAATTAACAGCTGTAAACAAGCTGAGTGTGTTGAGTTAATGAGGCGTGAGCACTGGGGGAAGCTGAGGGAATATAGACTGCTGAGAGCTGACCTGCACTGCAATAAACACACTGAAGACAGAGGCAGGACACCGACCACGACCACTAAATGCTTCCTACATGCAGGAAGCACTCACTCACTCGCTCCCTCCTGGTGGTGACAGTACAGACAGAAAGCAGGCTTCTATGGTAAAAGATGGCTGAGAAGCACAGGCTAATTAAAATCTCAAAAAACTAACTGAACTCTGAACATTTTAGCCTGTTCGTTTTGAGTCAAATCACAACACAAACTCACGACAAAACACCAAGAACTGCAGGTTTGAAGGAAAGATTTCTGCAGAAACGAGCTGTAAACTCAACAAGGACACAATGTCACCACCTGTCTGCTTCTTTACACACCCAGCAAACACACTGCAACAACAGCATTCATGTGCAGTCACGTTTCCTGATGAATGCAAGTCTTTTAACTCTGTTTTTGGTCTCCACCAGCTCCTGAGGGAAGTATTTTCAAAGTGTTTTAACGACATGAAAGTCCCCAAAAACAGTGTTGCCAGAGCATCTCGTCGTCTGGCTCCTCAGCTGCTAAACGCTCCACTATATTCACCACTTATCTAACCGCTAACACCGTCTGTGATGCTTGATGGTGGGCAGGAACAGCTACCTGCTGCAGACAAAAATGATGCTAAAGAGTGAACCAGAGCAGTAAAGTTGTGCCCAGAAAACCAAAATAATGAGGTGAAGGATACTGAAGCTCCATAAAGCTGAAAGGAACTGCAGAGTCAGGGGATAATTATCTGGAGGTTCATCACTACGAGCAAGTCCAAACACATTCATTTGATCCACTGTTACCATAAAAATACTGATTACAGCTGCTTCAAAGACTGGCTTAAAGGTGTCTCCCTTTGGCAGAACATGGATGGCTTTCAATAGATTCCTATTAACAACAGTGTGAGTGCTTAAAAATCAATCAACTTGCCAACTAGTATTAAATAAATATTTTATCTAGTTCTGGGCTCATTTTCCAAAAAAAGACCTTCAATCCAGCAATTACCCAATAAAGACAGGTGTAAATAAATCATCAATACCTACCAAGCATCTACACTGTGGGAGGCAAAATATGTGGGAAGTAACACTGAGCTTAGGTGGCTGAAATATCATCACGTGTTCAGGAAGATAAAAACTTCGTCAGATCACAGATATATATTTGAATCTGACGTCTCCTTCGCGAGCAGAGGGGCTCTTAAAATAACATCCCACAGGCATCTTGACACGGATCAAGTAGTTCAGGATAATGACGAGCGTCTGAATCCTCTTTGATTTAGCTAATTGTCAGGACTGGCTGCTCTGATCAGAGGTCATGTAACGCGCAGTGAGACGCCTTGCTGTCCTTGAGCGAGACGCGTAACATGATTTGAAACTCCAGCATTTCTTAAGAGTCTTCTGGTCCTTTGTGCTCAGTTCCAGACCATTTTCACCTCCGACATCCCCAAACTGATCTACATCTGGCCTTGTACCCCCATTCAACGAGATCTTGCCCCAGAAAGTCTCATCTCAGGAGATATTTACTGAAGATGATGAATTTCTCCTCCTGAAGGTGGAGAGACAGCGCTGGGGATGTGAAATAACACTGTAATTCTTTATTGATCTCTTTCTCCGCTGCCTGAGAGTCACAGCTCAGGTTCTGCTTCAGACGAGCCGCCTCACGCTGCCAGAGCGTCAGCGCACTGTCAACAAAAAGTTTACCAGAATATCTCAAATATGGTTTTGTTCTCTAAAAGAGACGTTTAATCTATTTAGATTGGATTAAAGCATGTATACTATTACTATGTAAGTTTTGAAATAATACGTTTTGTTGAATTCATAAGAAGTACAATGTGCTGCTACAGCTTTACCTGGCCTGGTGTGGGCAGAGGCATATGGTGGCTAACGTTAGCAGATCTAAGCTAGATATTACTGAGTCAGCTCATTGACTTTATGGCTCTTAGTGTAACTGTTGCACTAAATTTTTGCATTTATGATTATCCTGTAAGTGCCACAGCTGTCCCTGTTCAGTTGCACTTATCATCTTTAACACACAGGAAGAAAAACTACACATTTATTTCTTTTCTTCTCAAAATCTTGTTCATGTGTTAATACAGGTGATTTTTTTCAACAACACTGTAATCGCCATAGTAAATGCTGGCACTGTAGGTTTCTACTAACCACAGATATGGTGAAACTTTATGTTTCTTTACATTCAAACTTTACGTTTAAATTTTTAATTTAATGTTGTGATAACGTTGTGGTTAAGGTCCGGTTAGGTTCACGCACAAAAACTACATGATTAGGGTTCGGAAAAGATCATGTTTTTGCTTAAAATACCCAGGGTGTAGCCACAAACATGGCTGGAAAATGTCCTGACGCCTCATTAAAACTACCCGTTTTTTTTGTCACAAACATGGCTGTAAAATGTGCTGATGTCTCATTAAAAATACCCGGCACAGTCACAAGAAACACAGCTCGAACCACTGGTGGTTGTCACGCCACCATCATCCAGTACTCAGGCAAGTGCATCGGATCAACTTAAAATGCGTCTAATATTGATGCTGATGGGTTTATACAGACACTCATACAGACACTGAAGAGCACTTTGTTCTTTGTCGCGAGGGGAAAGCGACGCTCTGGGAATGAGACCAGGTTGGCTGGTTAAAGTGCGAAAAATGCTTTTTTGCTACTCAAAGCTAGTTTGTACGTGTCTTCTTGGAGTTCGGCTCTCATATAACCCTTCAGTGACAGGGTGTCCTTGCTGTCATGTTTGCTTTAAAAGTGGCTGATGTGACAGCGATGGTCAGTTTGTCAGTCTGTCTCTGTGAACAATATTTGGCTGCACAGTTTTTGAGCCGGTCAGTGGAGCTCGAGCGGTTAACTCCCCTCCTAGGTGGCGTGATTGTGGTCACACACTGCAACCACGTGTCAGTTCACCAAAAGTGTAATGAACATCCAATCCCTAAACCACCTGTGAATGTGCTCTATTTAGTCATAGCAAATAGCTGAGCAGCATCACACCTGTTGAAAATGAACAGCCAGGGCAATACAGGAGGAAAGGAAGTACGGCCATCTTCTGACATTAAAGGGAAATACGTTTTCAGTGTGATGATTCATTCAGTACACACATAATAAAGCAAAGTCATTCAGGAGGCCTTATCCCCTCTAACCACTTCAGCAACCAGTCATGGTCGTACTGGCTGAACACTTTGTTATGCTAAATAAGGTTTTCTAAAGAGTGTGTGTGTGTGTGTGTGTGTGCGTGCCTGTGTGTGTGTGAAAGAGAAGTATTTGTGTCACGCCTGGCTGGTAGTAACAATGTGATACATGACTGGTTTGTTTGTGTGATAACAACTTGTTCACACAAGATATCGTTTGTGTGGGCTCAGACACTGTTTTATGAAAAATAAAGACTGAAACTGATCATTTCAGGAAAATAAGATAGGTAGAAATGAAACATGATGGAGCATAATGAGGAGTCAAGGTGCAGAATAATGTTTAAGCTGAATCAAAACACAGCTTCACTACTGAATATGTGAGAAAAACAAGCAGGAAAGCATACGTTTGCGGCATGACGGAACAGGTAGTAAGCTGTTATTTCTCAGCTTCAGCGTGTAGCCTTCAGATGTAGAGATGACAGTTCAGCAGTACAGAGCAGATACAGGACAGGAAGTGTAATTATCTGCTTCTACTGTTCCTCTTCAAAGAGACAGGCCAAGATGCCAGACAGCCTGACTGGCAAAGAGAGGGAAGAGGAAAAAAAAGAGAAGAGAGGAAGATAGGGCAGGAGATAGCGATGAAGACTGAATTCAAACAAGGTCGAAGCAAAGCGCCAGAGAGGAGATGGGAAAGTGGAGAGGGAGTCTCACGCCTCACATCTCATCGAGCAGGAGAAAAGTCAAACTTGGTAGAAATCAGTGGGGCAATTTTTCCTGCTTTTCTTTGCTTGACAGCTCCTCAGAGATACAGACGTCTGACAGAGACTTCCTGAGAGAGCAGACTAGAACAAGGGAGAGGAGAAATTAGGAGAATGTGTGAGAGACAGCGACAGAGGGTGGGGAGGGAGGAGGGGGTCAAAAGACAAGAGAGTGATGGATTGAGATAGCACAGAGAATGGAGACAGAGAGAGATTGTCATCATCATCATGAACAATGACTCTCTGATAGAGGAGGCCTGTCGCTGGATTTTCAACCCAGCTGAGGAGGGAGCGAGGAGGGGGCAGCCGCCCGCCTGCCCACCTGCCAGGGCCTCAGTCATGCTTTTAGCATCTGCCAAACTGAAGGACGCTCGGTGCCATGTGCTTTTCACTGAAGGAGCCTGACGTTTGTCAGTCACAGTGAGGGCTTCTGTTCTGTTCGGCCTCAGCCAAACAGGGCTTAATGTCCCCCCTCACACACATACACACCCCCACCCCATGTAAACAATCCCAGTGTGTGTGAGAAGTGAGCGAGACCCCGGCTCTGAAAGCCCCACATCCACTGCAGCTGTGGGCTGGCCAACAGCTGACGCTGGGCTGCGGGTCTCTGCTCTCTCTCCGCTTCCTTCCCCACCAGCCCCGCCTCCTCTGCTCCCATGTTTCCATGAAACAGACCTGTAATTTTCACAGCTGTGTCTCGGGCACTGTGCCAGGGTGAGTCAGGGAAAGAGAGAGTGAGAGGGGCTGGCTAATGGCTTTTAGAGGAGAACAGGCTACGGCACAGCTTCACTAATCCTGAGACACTCAAGATTCAAACCGGGGAAATACTGCAAAACTCATTATACACATTAGAAAATATACAAGTATAAATTCTGTAAATTTTCACGATTTCAGGCTGAATGATCATACTGCGATTATTTTGAGGGATATTGCAATGAGTCATGATTTTAGTGGGAATGCTAATTTTTCGCATTTTATTGAAATTTTTTTTTGTTGGGATTTGCACCAAAGAATTGCAGCTCCTGTGATGTGGATATTGTATTTTACCATTGTGTCATTTAGATAATATTGCATTTAATTGTTAAGCCTTAGTTTTGGGTGGGATTGTACTCAGCAAAGTAACTGAAAAGTAGCTGAAATCTGGGAAAACACAACAAAGTCAGATAATCAGACAGATGGTCACGAGGCCAACAGTTGAGTTAGATTATCTAAACATGTTATTTGGATTTCAAACCGAAAAATGAGGGAAAACAAAATGATGGTAATAACCTCAAATTGCAGGAAATCTGTTTGCACGCACAACTTAGTAAATACAGCAGGTCAAAGTTGAACCCGGAAGTCTGTCTGTGAACTGTAATGTGTGTTTACAGCAGGTCGTCAGGTCGCTGCTCGCTTCAGTTTTCTCTTTCAAAATAAGACTGACTAAACACTGGGTTTATTGTCTCACCGTGGCCCTGTTAGACCCCTTTTTCCCAAATCTGAGCTGGATTACCTGTAAGGAATATCAGACGACTGTCCTGCGGGTCCAGAACTCTCCAAGGTTTTAAGCTTAGGGGCTAAAGCTCCAGGGTTCAATTGGCTTAGGCTAATTTAATTTACAAATTTATAGAAAAATGCATTATTACAACACAATAAATGACATGAGAAGGGCCTTAAGGTGGGCTTTAGAGGTCCTCACTATGTGTTTTAAGACTTAAATTGAAGGGTGTAGTTTTGCTTTCTGAAGTCAGGTGAGTTACAAGTAAAAAATAAATCAGTTAGAAAAACATTAACTGCAGATAAAAACATTAACAGAACTTTTTTTTAGCCCTTTGTACGATCCAGAACAATAACCTTCGCTATGTTTGTGCCTCGCGTCTCTGGCCTTTTCAAACCCTTCAAACAAAGTTTTTTGAAAACGCTGCTGACACCTTTTTACTTTGATGACTGCAGGATGGCGCAGACAGGCAGAAATGGAGACCTTTGGAAAGGATGCAGCCGCTCGCGTGGCAAAACAAACACCATCAACATTAGCCTTGACTATCAGAGGTTAACTGCAGACGGATCACAGATTATAGGCATCGCTGACCTTGTTGTCTATGCCAGCAGCTTCTGTGGAGTAAAACTCTGCATTTTATAGTGCTACTACTGCCTACATGCACAAGAGGAAAGCAATTATTCGACTGAATTGTGACAATTTATGCGTTTTAAATCATGTTGGTACGGACGGAGATTATTTCTCAATGGTGCTAAAACGCTCATGTGGACAGAGATCATTTTCCTTTCAAAAGACAGTTTTAAAATGAAAACATGTTAGCATGGGCGTAGCCTTGGGCTGCTGTTTAAAACCCCAACAACCTCCACCAACAAGGGAGGGCGTCCTGTGTGTAGCCTGAGAGGCACAACCCGGGGCAAAAGAAGTCCACAGCTTGCTGCTGCTCATTAAACATATTGCTCTCAGTGTAAATGAATAATTGAAAGCTACTCAAAGAAGCATATCTATATTTTTATCAACTCCTCTCTTCTCTCATCTGGATCATGGGAGCTGGATAGTAAGAGGATGATGGTCAGTAAGAAAATCAAATAACTGCAAAAGAGAATTTTCAATCTCCAGTGGAAATTACACACTTGACTTTGTTATCACATCTGCCAAGCAGGTTATGTTTTTAGTGTGCGTTTCCTGTTTGTCAGCAGGATTACAGAAACATGTACTACTTCTTCCTTGTTTTTGATGACAAGCTGCTCCGTTCATGGTGTTATTTCAGTTTAAGCATGGGATGTTTGTACATATGTACGTGATAATGAAGTGTTTTCTGGTTTGTTGTTAAGTGTGTGAAATATTTCCAATAAGCACGACCATATTCTGACATAATTCTAACAGTTTTGGAAACATATCCAGACACACTGAGTGGTTGCACTTGCAGATTTGCATATCATAGAATAGTGGACACTCCGGTTCCAGTTTTTGCTTGTATGTTGCATATTCCTGAATGAATGTGGGGAGAATGGGGGGTTTATTAGCAGCCCCGCAGTTCAATTTTGCCTCTGGGCCCCCTCACAGCTTAATCCAGCCACAATCTCAGCAAATATCTTAGTGAGTAGAATCTTATTATTACCGATAGGAAGGATGGCTGTAATTACAAAAGTAAGACCCAAATTGTAATAAACCTGAATTATCCTTCAGAATGTGGTTAGCAAGCGGACTGAACACACAACCTACAACTTCGACTCTTCATCAAGCTGTAACTTATTTCTTCTCAGCACAGACATTTGAGATTCTCTGCTTTTAAAACACACAGGTTTCCCAGTGATTTCCAGCCCAGCAGCTCTGCACATGGCCGTGCAAATCCTGCACAAATCAAGCGATTTACTCAGCTGAGTGAGGAATTAGCAACTGACAGCAACAGGTTAAAAAGCAATTTTGTTTAAAAAAAAAAAAAAGAAAGAGCAGAGATGGCTTGTACTGAATGGCATCAAAAGCCCAATGAGCTGTGAGCGTTCCTGTTAGATAATATTTAACATCACTGTGAGGGGAACAACAGTGTGACTATGACAAGTGTTTTGGAAAAATGGGACGTGCCAGTGTACTTTTCCAATGCAGCTTCATGTACAATGAAGTCATTCATCCTGGGTGGGATGTTGTTTTCAATTTAAGCAACTATTTTCCATTAATAACCCAAATATTTTATGCATTTGATTTGCTAAATGAAGCACACAGTAACAGGAAGAATAATTACATGTTCGCCATCTGAACGACATGCTGTCTGTTCAGTTACGCCGCTCACACCTTTCTATCTGCTGAGCACATGCGGCCTCTATCTGAGCAGGAAGTATTTGTCTCCTTTGGGACAGGAGGGAGGACAGTGTGTTTGGGTGACAGGAGGCACGTTCCCCTCCTCCTTCTCCTCCTCCTCCTCCTCCTCCTCTCTGTATGGCCACAACAGGACACTTCTTCAGAAATAATGGGATTATGTCCATGATTGATATCCAGCTTTATGGCTCACGTGTGGGCACTGCACCTCTATTCAACATGCTGCTATGACAGGCCTGTCAAAGTAGGCTCTGGAGAACTGACTAGACACAAATCTACCACGACCTCCAGAACTGAAGCCCTATTGTCAGGCTTTTCTGTCCACAAGAGGCTTTACACACACCATTATACCGAAGAACTCACTAGGCAACTTGTGTGTCGTGCATTATAACCCCGGTGTCATGTCAGAGCCTGGACTTTACAGCAGGCTTTAACAGCAAGAGATGATCAGCTTTTCGCATATCAGCATCTTTTTTTTTTTTTTTTAATCGAACTCAGTTATTTTAATCAGCTATTAATCCCATGCTTAGTTCCTTGATTAAATCAAAAATGTAAAACTACACAGGGGTGGAAAAAGCACTCAGACGCTTCAGGTGAAAGTCCAAATACAACAGAGTGAAAACACAGCGGTGTGGTTTGAAAAGGATTCTTCCAGCTCAGTCAGAAGCTTTATAGTTGCAGGACAGCAAACTTCAAAGGGGGGAAAACACACTAACTGACTTTCTGAAATACATACACTTCTTCTATCTTTCCTCCACTGTGGGACGGCATGAACCTTTGTTCTCTTTCTACAACTAACACTCTGCAAGGAAAACAACAACACTACTGAAGCTACAATCATAAAGCCTCTATCAGAAACACACTTTTATAACATGAACATTTTCCAGAATAGCGGTTAGCCCACATCATGCATCTCCTCGGCCCATCAGAGGGCCCAAACTGACGAGCTGCCACCAGATCACTTTCTCCACTGAGTCAAAAACATTAACTGAACTGTCCTCAAAAGTGATCCATCTCTAAATCAGCTCTGTGCCTCCCCTGATCACATTTACATGTTCCTACAATCTGACAGACCCACAGGTTCACCGAACACTGTCTCCTGGCACGAGGAAGTACAGAAGTACTATCTGCAAAATGTACTTAAGTACTCATTATACAAGCACAATGGCACTTTTATATTATTACACACTATTACTGGACTATCTTACTGAGGCATTAACATATAAGAAGCATTTTAATGTCACATACGGCTGCAGAGGAGTTAATTTAAACTATTTTATGTTTTAAATGTTTTGTATTAAAATGCATTATAACTGGCAGTGCTTTTCACATCAATATCAACCGAAGAAAACTATCAAATATATAAATTGTCAAATAAATATAGAGGATAATCATCCCCTCTCAAATTGTACTCGCAGTCTGACAGTCCAAAAGCAAAAGATACTCAGTTTATTATGATGGAAAACCAGCAAATACCCACTTTTGCTATGAATTTGTGATATATTTGCTTCAAAGATGGCGCAATTGATGCATCAATCATCCAAAACTGTCGCTGATTCAGTGACCAAACAGGTTAATCGGCTGATCATTCAGCTCTGGATCAAACCAAACGACCAGCAGCAGCTTTGATAGAGTCTATCAGCGGCTGTCGTCCCTTTCATCCTCCATCAAACTGTAACAGCAGACCTCCAAACACCAACTCCGCAAACTTGCCTCGCGCAGAAGCTGCCTGTGTGACACTTCCTGCGAGCACGAGCTGGACTTTCAACCGAGGCTCCACACTCATGCGACAAAGCAAGACGACCGCGCCACCTGCACGCGACACCGACCGAATAACGAGACATCTCCAAAAGTTTCCCCGTCAAAAGGGAAGAATCCGCCTGCAGCTGACACGTTCCTGTTCCTCCCGCAGCCCCCCGAGCTGCCTCACGGCTCGACCTCGTCCCGCCTGACACTTTCTGTTTTGCCCCGAGAGGCGATAAGAGTTAAAGGCTGCCGTGTCTTACCGCTTCGTAGTCTGCAAAACAAGCCAGAGAGACGACCAGAAAAAGGAAGATCACTTCCACAGGGCGAAACAGCGATGCGTCAGGTGTAAGCTTCCCGCAAGTGAAGGAGGAAAACGGCTCATGTTGACTCGCTCGGCTGAAGCCTGTTTTATTCTCTAACTCCAGTCTGCCGCGCGCTCCGCGTAAAAAACCCCTCAGTCGGTGCTCTTTTAAACTACAATACTGGCTGAGAAGCCCAAGCGAGCCGTGCTAAGCCTCCAGCGAGCTCCCGCAAACTACGGCTCCACTTCAGCGTGTTTTTACATAACAGCATCATCCGCTTTTTATGTTGACGCATCATGTAGCGAAAACATGGAGTTTCTTAAAGGGCCACGGACGCGCCGTCCACATGTCACCGTCCCCCCGCAGCCCCGCTGTGGCTGACAGATGGCTTTCACCTAGTTAATGTCTTTAAGGCCTGTTCTTTTGACACTTGTGTTAACCCTGGCAGCAGCGGCGGGAGAGCTGCTCAGGACTGAATGAAGGATCTGGTCGGCTCTGGCCCATGACCAGGACCTGCTCTGACATGTGACTGCACGGTGCCTCCTGGAGCACACTGATGCAGGACGCTTTGTTGTCTCTCAGGTGACCTTGTGTTGAAGTTTCCACTGTCTTTTAATGTGAATATACGTGGACATGTGATGTACAACAGTGAAGGCGGTCACTGTGCGGAAATTGGTCCTCAAATTCAGTTTAGATCACTGGACTAAAATGAGAATACAGGATAAAGGCACGTGTCTTTCATACACAATTAAGGCAAGCTACATTATTACTCCCCCCTGTGCATGCAATGGAGATCCGTCAGACACGTTACATGATTGAAACCCACCCTAACCTCAGACAGGTGCTAATACAACACACATTTGCATATATTAACATTTAGTCTGCAGACGGAGACAGAAGAACTGCTGCAAGTGCCTCCTAGCTACTTATGAATGAATATTAATTATCATGGTGCTGCTTTTTAGTAAGTCGCCTTTAAAAAAAAAAGAGTATCAGTCGAAACTAATTGTTTTAATAATGCTAATAAATCCTTTGTACTGCAATTAATGAGCTATTAATATAGGAACAACTTTGGGGTTGCCAGGTTGTGGGAAGTCCTTGTGTCCTGTGTTTATTTGCACTGTGCTTTATATACCGTAATGTTAGTAAGTTATTAATAAATATGGGTTTTTCACTTTAGAACAAGCCATTAAGTCTGCATTGACATTGTAAAATGTTTAATAAATGTTAAGTGAATACTGAAGTAAGTCCAACCCCTCAAAACACAAGTTTTCCTTCATAATGGATTATAGCTGATCTGATCTTTTGATGCCACATTTCCATCATGTATACCTTCGTTAAGTACATGTCAGGCTTTCTTAATCAGAAAGCATTTGTCAAAGAAGGTTTCCGGGCATCCAACAAACATTTACAAAGGACTCACTTACATGAACTTCAGGCTCGGTGTTCATTGCAAAGAGGAAAACCTTCACTTGACAATAAGGCGCTCAGTGTGAAGGGAGGAGTCCTTCCTGCTTAATAAAGAGCCGTACAGCTAAAAAGACAAAGCACAATCCACCGACACGAGTTACACAAATATGTGGACGCACAGCCTGAAAGGCCACAAGTTATTTTAAATTTGCATTGTGTTCACTTATTACTGGTTTGCAAAGCCACATGATTGATTATCCCTTTAGAAAGCAGCTAGCTTCATAGTGAACATGCTTTACTGTAAAGTTAGACCCAATCCGATGGAAAGCCGGGCCGCTCTTATTGTTTGAAAACGAATGCAAATATATCAACAAACAAACATGATTAGTTCTCTATAAAGTGGCTCCTGTGTGGCGCAGATGCACAGTCCCGTGTGAAGTCAGGTCTCGTCCTTCATCTTGTCGTTGTGTTTTTGACAGGAGAAATGGACCACCTGCCACTTCAGGACAGGAAACGAGTAGAAAACGTTTGATTTATTGTCTCCATCAGAGGAACATCGCCGGTGTTTCGCTTGAGGTCAGTTTCAGAAACATTTCTCTTTCACACGCGTGAATTATTGTTTGTAGCTCTGCTGCTTGTGCTCATATACCCTCCTCCTCATCAGAACTCTGTGGTCTGAATGTTTTACATTTGAAGGTCAGCTCTCAGGTGGTCTCTTGCATTACCTGTGTGCTAATTTGCTCCTCAGATTGTACAAACTGTCATTAATATCTCAAGTTCAGCAGCAGCTTCAACCACTGAACTCAAAACCGTCTCTCAGAGAATTTTAAAGTCTGAACAGACGAGCACAGACGTACACTGTGGTGGAGAGTAACTAAATACGTTTACTGCAGTACCAGACTTGAATACCATTTTTGTGGTAGTTTATTTATATTTCCATCAGTACATTTCAAAGGGAAATATTGGTCTCCTGGCACCGATAGTTATTTGTTGCTTTTCAGATTGAGATTTTTCAGACAAAACCTGCATAAGATTAAAAATAAGATGGTTTTATAATGATTTGACTACCCAAGAGTAATTACAGTTATCCACATATTGACAGACTACAACATTAAAGCACTTGCTGAATGTTAACGCGCCAAGAATAATGATTTAATAATGTAAAAATAAAAAGCAGCCATTCTGTCATCATCACAACTTTCACTTTGGACACTGCAGCACATTTTGGTGCTTCTACTTCTGTAGCTTTACTTAAATATTTTAGGGGGAAAAAAGGAATAATTTAACTTCAGTAAATGATCTAAATCCTTTTTACACCACTGAACATATTTCCCCTCAAGATTGAAGTCACTTTCTCAATTAGTTCCACAAAGTGTCTCACATATCATTTTTATTATTTAACTCTCTTTTATATCATTGTTTAGACTTGATTTTAAGAGGATATATTCTTACAAGATAAATAAGAATGTAGTATAATTAAGATGATATATTAATGTTTAGACCTGACTTGTTTCCTGTGAAGTGAAAATCCACCCTGTGCCATGTGTTATTCGAATGCACAGTTCAATCTTTGAGAGCTGAGCTCCGTGTTCAGAGAGACCACAGAAACATGGATGTTTGGTTTGCAGTGTTTTTAAAAAATCAAATCTCCACCATAAATGCGTTTCAGGCCGATCACGGTCATGTCTGCTTCCAGCCAAAAGAGCCGACAGAACGTCTTCATGTCTGCAGTGAGCTGAAGAAGCAAATGCTCAGAAATAAAACAACCAGCTGTGATCGCTGTTAATCCTTCATCTCAGTGCTGAGTGGTTTTATCACACAGAGTCAAAAACGACACAGCGGAGTGGTTGTGAGCAGTATCAAAGTCCAGCCAAACAATCTTCTGCGCATCAGTCAGCCTGAGTGACGGCTGCTGACAGCAGATGAGATGACAGAAGATGAATTGAAGGCAATAAACTGATGATCCGTCATCTTAACAGGTGATGGACGGAGAAGTTTCAGCAGCAGGTCGTTAAAAGAGGGATTAGAGAAGTGCAGGTCGTTCAAGTTTGAGAAAGAAGAATGATTTAGGAGTCTGTGATCGTTTGGAAAGTACCACTAACTTCATCAAAGCACTGCTTTTTTTAACTTTATTTTCTACATTCAGTGGTGGAAAGTAACAGAAGACAAGCAGAATGCTTAAGTGCACTTTGAGATATTTACTGCACTTGATTACTTTATACTGTACCTTTAACTCCCCTACCTTTTTCTTAACATATACTGTAGAAATGACAATGATGACTTTGCAGATGAAGACTTTATATACAGACACATAATCTGTTATCTGTATCCGGTGCAGCACGGCACAGAGAGGAATGAAAACAGGTTTCTGCTGGTGTTCAGAGCAAAACAGAAAGAATGAATGATGCAACATTCAGTGGGAGTGAAGCAAACGTTCAGAACAAAACACACGGTGCAACAGCAACGTAGGAAAACAAGATTCAAAGTGTAGTGCAATGTGCAGGACAATACATGACCAGAAAAATAGGAAATGAGTCAGTGTGAAGTGATGCAGCAGCAGTAAAATATAAATACATAATAACATATATGGTAAAATATATACCATAGATGCTACTAACGCACTCTTCTACAAGCTACATTAAAATTCTTCTCATGTAATATTGATAATTAAACAATATTTCATACTGTATACACAGTTTGTAATGGGACTATCAGTATAATGACTTTTACAACTCTAATGTTGAAGTTTTTGTAACTCTGCACAGAAACAATGATTTCTTTGAAAAAGCACCTTGACAAGTTTACAACCCTGATCCCAAAAAAGTTTGAACGCTGTGTAAAATGTAAATAAATCTTAAAGGCAATCATCTGCAAGAAAATTGTGTTAACCACCAACAGCTTCATCCTTCATACAATCATGCGTTCACAAAGTGGTGAACCTATCTCCATCCTCGCTTGTGAATGACTGAGCATTTAGAGGATGCCCCTTTCATACACAGTCATGATACTATCACCTGTTACCAAATCAACCTGTTTACCTGTGGAATGTTCCAAACAGGTGTTTTATGGGTTTTTTTTTTTTTGTCTGTCCGTCTGTCCCATTCTCGTGGAAGCAATATCTCAGGAGTGCCTTGAGGGTAAGTGGGTGAGTGCAAAGATCATCTGTGCTGTTGGGTTGAAGATGTGTGTAAAGCATCAACATTTGATAATCTGTCGCTTCTTCGCAGCAACATCCATAGCTGAGGCATTGTAGTACATCACAAGCTCGTTGTTTTGCTGATATTGAGCTTCAGGTGATTATCGTTGCACCATGTGATGAAGCTCTCTATCAGTCCTCTGTGCTCCTCTGGAAAAACAGTCTCTAAGTGAAGACAACATGTTTCTCACTGGGAATTATTCACTGGAATCATGCATGTCAATATGAAAATTTCCTTTTCACTTAATACCTTTTATTAAAGTCGATCAGAGTCTTAAGTCTGGACAGACATGGATGTAACCTGCAACTTGGTTGGTGGAGCCGTACAACTGTGAGGTGGATCATTCTAGTTTGAGCTTTCCTCAACTTTCCCAGTCTTTTGTTGCTCCTGTCCCAGCATGCTGCTGGCTTCAAATTCAGGATAAGCATACATTTACCAAAACCAATGAAGTTGATGAGGTAAAACATTAAATATACTGTCTTTGTACTGTTTTCAATTGAGTACATGTCAAAAAGTGTTAGCAAATTATTAAAAAGGTTAACTTGTCATTAAATTAGAATAGGACAATGAAGGACATTTAGGTTTAATATAAGCACCAATATTAAAGATGTGTGTTTTTCATAGTTTTGCATGCTGATTCAGAGACGACTCCTGCATGTGGGCAGTGCCTGATGAGGGAGCTAATGTGTAAGCTGGTGATAAAAGCTGCTACTCCGGTGATTTAGTATTGAACTTAGATTGAGGGACTGGAACAGATTTTTAAAAAAAAAAAGAAAAAAGAAAGGTCACAGTCAAAGCAGCAGAGGAGAAAACATCCCTTTTATCGGTAAAACTCCAAAAATGCAAGATCCTACATTTCCCATAATGCACCTGGCAGCATCCCTGCCTGGTGAATGCCTCTTTTACACCAACGTCCCCATTTTGTAACACAGACTTTGAGTAATGAATTTGTCGCCCAAGTCACAAAAACCAACTAATGACACCATCAGTCTAGTCTGCAGTGCTTTGAGTTTTCTTTTTAAATTTCTCACAACTTTGCTTTAACTCTGAATTACTAAGGAATGATCGAGCATTTTGACAACAGTGGGGCAGAAAATATGACCTTTAAGGAAGTACATAAATGTCCAGATATATAAAAAAAAATGTTAATTTCTATTTACTGCGAGCAGAACTACTTTATTTCATACATTTTCACACTGTACATCTACATTCTGGCAACAGTCCACCAGAGCAAAGACAAGTCTTTCAGATGGTTTGTCCAGCTGGACTGTGGACAGAAAACAATACAGGAATATATTTGCTCTTAAAAATGAACAAACTGTTTCCTAATGCTAATTCTCAACAACAGATTACTGAGAAATGAGCTGTTTTTCCTTAATGATCACAGACATTAGTTTGCATGGAGATCACGAGTGGAAAGTTATATACAGACAAAAAAAAACTCCATTTACATTTACAAGAATAAGTAAGTAAAATCATGACCTTTTTTTTTTGGTTTGGAATCCACAGTAGTGACATTCACTGTTCAGATTATTACTGGATGTGTCCCAGAGGCCCTCATCTGCTGAAATGATCTGCTGCTCAGTCAACATCTTTAAATACATCTGTGGTCATCACAGTATCGATACCAAACTCTTGGCAGCAGCAGTGTTGGAGCTCTGGCTGGAGTGTTCAACACAACACAAAAATCAGTGTTCATCACGTCAAAGGGGCCAACTAAACTACAATACAATGAAGTAAAAAATGCATTAACTGGTACACAACTGCATGAAACATTTCCAAAAGTGAATTTGATTTCATCATGAGAGGAACATCTGTGAAACTACCCATTGATAAGGTTCAATATGTGTCATTTTATTGCTTTATTGGCATTTCACTGTTTTATCAGGTCATTATAACTCACCTTTGTTCACCTAATATTGAAAACAAAATGACATGAAGGCCACTTAACCTCCTAAATCAACACTTCAACTGTTTCAACTGTCAGTGTGTCTACAGTGAATGATTTCATGAATATTATATATGAGATTTAAAAAGTGACTGATTCTGACACAAGTGATGATCCAATGACATCCTAACAGCACCAACCGTTCATACAGTATAAGGCCCTGGGGTGAGTAACTGCTCCTCCACGGCAAACCACTCGTACAGTCCTTAGTGAGTGCCATTTCTCAGTTATGATTATTTGAACAAGGAGTTGAAGGCTCGTCCAATGATGAGCCGGCGAATTTCGCTTGTGCCTGCGCCGATTTCATACAGCTTTGCATCACGTAAGAATCGGCCCATGGGGTAGTCGTTGATGTAGCCATTCCCACCTGTTGACAGGTGATACATAAATTAAAGTTAGTGAGCAGGTTGAGGGCATATACTGCAGAAATAAAATGCACATGTAGTACATTCATTTAGTAACGACTACGTAAGTCCACTGAGCTCTGAAAAGGAAACCTGTGTTTTTCAACCTGGACTCTACCTTCCCATGTGTTTGTGTTTAAGTGACTAATAGGGACAACAATTCTTGAAACTGGTCCAGTGCTGAATGAAAGCGCTGCAGCCAGCAGCCAGGAAACAGGCTGCAATGTAATCCCTCCATGATGCGCACCATCAATGTGCGTCCACGAAAAGTGTTTGTTTTTGCCACTGACGGGCTCAGATAGCTGTTCTACGTGTCTGACAACATCATGGAAAGCATCCCTACAGTGATAGATCCGTCTGTTAAAGAGTAAGAAACAGCCGTTACATCGCTCTCCTCAATGCACCCCACGGACAAAACCAGTCATTTTACCTCGCAGATCATGTAAAACACGCCTCATTTAAACTGCACAGAATCAAAATAAAACCAACCAATGCTGTCTTGGTTTGTCTTTCAGCAATCGCGACCTCTGGTTTGGTTCAAATTAACAGTCAATTGCATAGAGAATATTGTCACATCTAACTCTGTGAATTAAAAGACCAAACCAGAGGTGGTGATTACTGTAACACAGAAAAGACAAACCGAGAGTTTTGGTGAGATTTTTTGAGGTTTCCCTTGAATCCTTTTGTCAGTTGCTACCGATAAAACTTGTGTGTTGCATGGCTTGATAACTCAATCGATGTGCATTTTACACCTGAAGTATAATTTTAACAAGACGTGCTTTATCTTACTTCATCTACATACATATTAATACTCAACCAAAAAATTCTTTCACACTCTGTCATGTAATGAAGTCAGCAAACTGCAATGTGAAAAATGTCAAAGGCAAGATTATGAAAAGGAAAAATATTAAACAAAACCATTCACACCTTATTAACTTGACACGGTGATTTGTATGAATACATTATTACATTCTGTGCACAAAATACAAGAAAATTAAGGCATTTAATTGGGCAAAATAAGGCAATATGTCATGTTCAGTCAATTTCACCAAAGCGCAGCAACAGGCAGTAATGACGTGAACAAAAGAGACCTTTTCTTTCTAACCATGAAAATGAAGGTAATTACAAAAACATGTCTAGAGAGCAATTTATATGTCAAACATTCTCAATAAAATGAAACGTTTAAGAAGTTCAATAAGGAATATTACTCCATTCTTTCTGCCCTGCACCTTAACCCATTACTGCCACTAGTCTATCATGCATACTATAAACAATATATTCCCACTTCTCTCCATCATTCTGGAAGTTTAACAATGAAGAGGAAACTTCCTCCGTGTTCCCACTATGCAGTCGAGTGAGCCTCCTCTCTTTTATCCACACTGCAGCTGTTCACTGGTCAGCATGCTATTTATTAACCAAATCAGCTGCACCTGTAGAGCCTGCTCCCAGCTCCCAACACTGACGTTAACATCAAAGCACAGCACAGGTACATACCAAAATTGGGTGGAAAACCCAGATGAAGTCTTCATCAGACTCTCATCTGTATGTTGCATCAGTTATTTGTCTTTAAATGGACGTACGGTACAGGTTTTCCTGTACTGATAAAATCACAACAGTTGCCTTCAGTTTGAGGTTCAGCATTCATTTGAACCACTCAGGTCTTGGCACTTACCCAAACACTGAATGCCATCCAACGCAACCTGAGTGGCATTCTCGGCACAATACAGGATCACTCCAGCACAGTCCTGCAACGACAACACCAGTCAAAACAGTCACTGTGTGCAGTGTTGGGGGAAAACATTACTCTAAAGTCAAATAACATGCTGACTTTGGGAATGATAATCCTGATTACCTTTGCTTACAATTAGCAGTTTATTTTTTACTTTTGACTGAATTTTATGGGTTGAAATATTCCAAATTACATGTTTTATGTAGGCATTTAACCTGCTGAATGCACCATTCCAAGCAAATAACACACCTTTCAAGATACAAGGTCCGGAATTAACTGCATACAAATGCATTGATACGTGCTCCAAATGCATTTTTAACATTCTGTGCACCTTTTGAAGTTACATTTAAATGATCTGTTTTCAAACTGTGCTACAGGAGTAGATGAGCGATTAAAAATCCTCTCACCATTGCACTGAAGTGGCCTTTGTCACAAGCCCGGGCAACGTTGTACACATACTGCCGACAGGAGCTCAACCTGGTGTACATGTCGGCCATCTTGCCTTGCATCAGCTGCAAACAGATGACCATAACCCATTATGTTAATTTCCCGACTACATTTTGTAAAGCATATACTGTATGTATTCAAACTCTGCTGTCTTGTATAAAAGTGAGGTCAAACCTGAAACTGTCCGATCTTCTGTCCGAAAGCTTCTCTGATGTGTAGGTAGGGGATAGCAAAGTCCAGGACTCCCTGCATGATGCTGAAAAGTAATGATAATGTTAAAGCCTCATGAACAATTCATGAACAATTGAAATGAACAACCACAGTTTCTCTTCATGAGCAGAAGGAGCAAAATGCTTGATGGGAAACAGCTTGCCAATAGATCAAGCTGAGTGCTCATTGGGTGTTTTCAACCCCTGCTATTGATGAAACTCTCCAATCGCCTCTGCAAAAATTTTACATCACCACTCACAATTAAATGATGACACACCCATTACCAATTTTCATCATTATTCCACAGTGTTTATCTACATGAACTTAAGCAGTAACAAATGTTTTGTACATTTCTAACATTAATAACTGATAGCATTTGTGCACTCTCCTTAAATGCAAACTGGTCAAAACCACTGACTGAAGTTGTTTGGAAAAACAGGAACTGGTCATAATGAGCCTGAAGTATTGTGTGCAGCGTGTTGACGTGTTGTGTATATCGTGCACATAGATGGCCACAGTTGGTGCACACAAGAGTTCCAAAAGCAGCTGATTGCATCTTACTTACGCTGCAGTCAAGGACGCCTTTATTATATCAACACAACAATGTGTCTAAAACCTGTACATGCTATTAATGTAAGAATGCCTAGAGCACATTTCTACCAACAAAGTAGGACAGACAATTCATTTGGCCCTAAAAAGCCACACCTACTTCTCACTGCCATTCAGGTGCGGAGTGATTGGTTTTGGTCAACAAACATCATCAAGCCAGATGTTGCTGGAAAGAAACACTGCCACTTCCTAAAAATGTAACTTAAGGCCTCCAAATGAATATTAATTGGCATCCTGCAAAGCTGATGAAATTTGTCACTGAGCAAACAACCACAGGCCTGCAACAACATATAAGTCTAAAAGCTGATGAATTTACCTCACAAAGTTCAAAACACTTGTGGCATTTGACTAAGACGTGTTTACACGCACTTTGGAGGTCATGTTGTTTCGTTCTTTTCAATGAAAAAAATAGCAAACAGGGCCTTGGCATGCAGTTTCTGTCTCTGAGAAAGCAACCACAGCCCTGCAACCACATAGAAGTCTAAAACCTTTACATGCTAACAATGTAAGAATGTCTAGAGCACATTTCTTCCAGAAAAAAAGGAAAAATTCAGAGAGGACACACAATTCATTTATCTCCAAAAGGCCACATCCACTTCTCACTGCCATTCAGGTGGTATTGGTGTGGCTGGTATTTGCCAACACACATCATCACACTAGATGTTGCTGCAAAGAAACACTGCCACTTTCCCAACAACTGTTACACGTAGCTCGAGGTCTCCAAATGAGTATTCCCAAAATAACGGTGACTCAAAGGATGTTAATTGGCAACCTGCAAAGATGATTAACTTACAAGGACGCTGTCTTCAACATAATGAGGGAAGGGCAATGTTTTGCTCTTTCTTCCTCTGCACAGGTTTGTGTGGGCGATCTTGCACTCTTATGCCCATTTGCCCTATTTTCCCATGCTTTTTGTGTTAAGTGACTAATCTCGAGAAAAAATGTTGAAATTGAACTTACCCAATGGGTCCTGATGCCAGCACCAGCCTCTCCAGATCTAAGCCACTCATCATCACATAAACGCCTTTGTTCAATGGACCAAGGATGTTCTCCTCTACAACAAACAAAACATATTCAAAACAAAATAAAATGCAACTTGATTAAAGAGATCACAGGACACACATGCAAGGAAATGAGCCAGAATGATCTGTAGATTTCTCTGTATAACACACAAGAACATGTGGCAGAGTGTGCACTTAAAGACATACCTGGGACTTTGCAGTCTTCAAAGATCAGCTCACAGGTGTTGGATCCTCTCATGCCAAGTTTGTCAAGCTTCTGTGCCGTAGAGAAACCTGGCATTCCCTACAGGACACGTGCACGTAAACTGCTGATTCTTGTTCCTTTCACATAATTCTGAATCGTATTCTTTCACCGAAATGCAAGGCTGATCCCCAAAACACATCAACCCCCATGTCCCCAACAAGTAAATCCTGAGGCATGTCATCACTTGACTGTATTTACCTTCTCAACAATGAAAGCTGTGATGCCTCTTTGATAGGCCTCGGGATCTGTCTTTGCATAAACAATAAGGACGTCGGCATCTGGTCCATTTGTGATCCAGAATTTGTTACCATTCAGGATATAGTAGTCACCTGTAGAAAAATACAGAGGTAAAACGGGAATTAAGTGGAACTAAAACAGATTTACGCTGCTTAATTACCATTTTCAAAACACTTGTCTGGGTCCATTGGAAAATATCGGATGAGCACATCTTTATAAGTGCTATTCACAGGTTCAAAGAGAGAAGGTGTGCAGACCTGTGATTTTGGTTATTTAATATTTACCTTCTCCTAAAAAACATCATATTTTCAGGTAGCTCAACAACAAATTCTCTCATCCTGGAAACATCTGCTTAAACCAGTACAAATCAAACACACACCATCACTCTATCATTAACCTGACAGCAATCACACCCTTGAGCTGATGGTAATCTGACATGTCTCACTCACTCAGCGGTCTATCTATGATAGCACAGAACAGCTTTATTTCCATTTCTGTGAATATGCGTGTCTTCTACCGGCAGCTTTTTCTGCTTTGAGATGTCAGTCATTTGAGAAACATAAAGGGCAATGGTAATAACTTTGTCTTATGTGGCCTCCCGGCACAGTTTGTGTGCCATACCTTTCTGCCTTTAAACATGCAGTTACTGGTTTTTCTGTTATATCATCACCTTTCAAGTTGATATAGTGAAATATTCCAATGTTCACACTCCTTTTAACTCTGTTTTTGGTCCCCTGAGGGAAATATCTGGCTTTTTAGTTGCTAAATGCTCCACTGTGTTCACCAAAGAGTCTCTGTCTGTCTGCTGTTTGGTGCTAAGCATGTAATGTGCAGTGGGTTTTTACGGTATTTTTGCTGGAAACTGCTGCCTGCTGTGGCTGAAAACGACACTGTGAGAGGAGTGAAAATGAACCAAATCACGGCATTTACAGACTTGACAGGTAAACAATGAGCTGAAACTCCCCATCAAGGTTCATAAAGCCAAGCAGAGCTTCAGATTCAGTTGATAATTCTCTGAAGGTTCATCACAACAAGTGACCCCTTTTACATTATCCTCTCATGGTCATTTGGTACATTATAAGTGTTACATATCAGTTATAGCCACTTTAAGGTGTTCACGCTTTTTCTGTTTGTGTATTTGCATTAATTGTTTTCATGGGCTTTGGGCAATTTAGGTGCTTTCTTACACTGATGGTCTGGCCATCCCGCACACACATGCCTCCTTGCTGAGTCAGTCACTTGGCAAATGTAAAATTCGGTGTGAAAAGGGCTAAATGCCAATCCTGTTTGTGCCAAACCCTCAGTCAGTACAATCCCAAATAAATAAGTAACTGATGGTTTTGATCAGCATCAGAGCACACAGAGCATGCCTTGTAATATTTGATGGTAATACATTTTAGATGGCAGGCCTATACTGCATACATGCATGAGTATAAATGTAGAAACAAGACAATAAGACAAGCCTGATCCCAAGAGGGGATATTCAGGTGTCACGTGTTGCAGCTGCACAAGGACAGAAATATGTACAAATAAACAGGAAAAAAAGAAGACATGATTTGAAGTAAGTAAAATAAAAATAAGAATAAAAGTAATAATAATGGAAATTGTACCAGAACAACATAGAATTAGCACATTGTAGAACAACTTGAGCATGTGGCACTAAGGCAGAGGAATAAATCACACTTTAGTGTCCTACCTTTCTTCATGGCTCTAAGTTTCATGGATACAACATCAGAGCCAGAATTGGGTTCACTCATAGCCAGGGCTCCGACATGTTCTCCTGTCATTAACTGGCCACAAGAAAAAACATTGTGAGAATGAAGAACTGAATGCAACTTATTTTGGGTGTTTTTTGTATTTTTCAAAGAGCTTATAACGTAAAGCAAGAGCTTTTTTGGTCCTGACCTTTGGCATATACTTCTCCTTCTGTTTCTCATTGCCATGGCGCACCATCTGGTTTACACAGAGGTTAGAGTGGGCGCCGTAACTGAGAGCGATGGCTGCTGACACTCTTGACATTTCCTCCATCACAATAACATGATCAAGGTAGCCCAATCCTGTGCCACCATATTCCACTGAAAGATGTAGAGAGTAAAATAATTTATGACCAAAGAGAAAGCAGTCTTCAGTCCTTTAATGAGACAAACATTTACAAGTTCCCTACTGGACTGTTAACTCATAAACTGACCAGTTTCCTATTGCTAACTGTAATGCAACTACTTATAAATAGTGAATGACTGAGATTTTCGCTTTCCCTCCCCCCGTTTTACCTGGAGCAGTCATCCCAAGGAGTCCCATCTCCCCCATTTCTTTCCAATAATCCTGGTGGGGAGACAAAACAAGACATTACCAAAACAGAAATCCTGATTTCAGTTTGCAGGTAAATTCACATGTCGAAATACACAACTCCTACATGACAACAGCACTGCAGGGGTGTGTGTCAAGTTCATGACAAAGTTGGAGGGTCTCAACTCACCCGCATTCCAGGAAATTCATTACTTTTGTCGATCTCATCAGCATAAGGTGCAAGCTTTTCTGCACAGAATTTACGGACCGTCTGTCTGAGCTGTGCAAAAGAAACAACAAATAACTCTCATTTCGTTAAAGCATTGAAAAATAAAGACTCTGGTCATAGTTCCCATTTTCCTGTGGGCACAAGTGTAAGGGCTGTACAGTACAATGTCAAATGAGCTATGGAAAAAAGAGTGTGTGCAATGGATGAAACCGTAGTAGCACCCATGTGACACAGCTTGTGGTCATAGCAGCACTGCTTGTTTGAGTGAGGTGAGACACATCACTACACTACTTGATAGCTGTGGTCTATCATGCACTCAAAGCTCCCTGGCTGCATAGAGTCCATGCATCCAACACCAATTCCCACAATTCCTAGGAATTCTGAGGCAAGAGGCTTATCTACAATCAAACCCATCAAAACTCACAACACATTCAACCGGTTTAGTTTGTTGTAAATGCCAGGCACATATTTATGGACATGAAACAGGAATATTTCTATATTACTTAAAACTAACTTACCCTATGGAATTAGTTTCAAAGTATAGTCTCTTTTTCTTACTGCATGGAATATGTCATCATGTTACTGTTTAACATTTACATATTCTGATAAAATTATCTTGTAGTTTTATACAACTGATTATAAATGATTTATGACAGTAACAGCAAAATATTGTACAATAAGTTTGCACTGGTGACATATTATTCCCTGATGCTTGGTGTTGGCATTTCCTTCATCAGAACATTCAAAATCAGAACAAAAGTCTGACATTTTCTACCATCTGAATGGGTCAGAACCTACTGAAATACGGTGGCAGCAGATACACAACTCATAAGCCAGATGCGTTGTCTACTGTATATATCTATGAACCAGTTGAGCTGGATAACAAGAGGAAACAAAGCTGTATTTGTGAATTATCAAAAGGGGAAAAAAAAATCTACAAGGAATAAACTTAATTAATGGTCAGTCCATAAACCCTACTTGGAGCAGATGAGTTGAATCTTTGGATTCTAGATTTTAGTTGTGCACCTCTTCCTATGTGAGAAAAAAACACTTTACAGAATTAAACCGTATGATTAATGTAAATTTCTTATAAATAATTTTGTATGCATGATGACAGAGATTTGTACTGTTTATATAGTATTATATGGATGTTTGTATAGCAAGAGGTGTTATGTCCCTGCAATTTACCATTATGGGCAAATAAAGAAAGCGTTTGAGATCACTGCTTGTTGAGGTTTGGATGATGTCCTGCATGCAGCATTAATGACCTTTGTTAAGTCAAATGCCTGTTAAAGTTAGAAACTGCACTACTGGTTGTTTTTAGAGATTTAACAGACGTCTTATACTCGTGCTACAGTTTTATGCCCATGCTACAAAACTTTCTGTTTGGATGACAGATACTTCACAATCATGAAAAAAAAATCTGTTGAATGATACTACAGGGGACGCTGCATTCAACTTTTTAATGGCCAGGACAGGAGGAAGCCACTTTTACCCAATCAAATCTTTCATACGAATCCCACCCCCTGCCCTCCTCCTGCCCCGTGTCGTCTCCATCTCTTTATTCCAAATACGACTTAGCTGCTGCTACCGTGCATTAAATAAAAAAATAAAAAAATCTTGATGGGAATGTTTAAATGGCATGTTTACATTAGCTTTTCCACCCACAACACCTTTGTAGCTAACAGTGCTAAACCAAGCTGGTTAAGCTTATAACGTTGAACACAGAGAAATCATGAGAGCCACCCTTACTTTAGTAAATAAAGTGCAAACGAAATTATTTTCGACTTACATTAAGTAAGGTTAACTGTCGAGGACGAAAAAAAAGTCTTTGATAGGTGGTTAGCTAGATCGGCTATATCAAGGTCTTCTTATCTGTGACTGTTAGCTAATGTTATGTCATCACGTCATGTGCACAGCCTCCTTAAATAACCCTCTTCTTTTGTCAGTTAAAACTTAATATACAACAATGTCTTAAGCTTTGATTTAGTTACTCTATGTCTATTTTTTGCTGCTTATCTGCACAGATATCAAGTGAGTTTTATGCTACTTGTTAGCTAGCCACTGTGGCTAACCTGTATCTGCTCGTCGGTGAGTCCGTTCACCACATCATCCACCGGGATGGCAGCTCCGGCGCATCCTCTCCTCGCCACCGCGGGGATTGATAACCTGGAGCCGATGCGGAGAGCGTTTCTTACAGCAAACATGGTGTAACTTAGCTGAAAGACCAACAAGTTAAAGCTAAGACAGACCGTATACCCCAAGCTTACACGCTCGAAAGTTATCACCAGGCTAACTGCTTGTTAGCAGAGTGAAAGTAAGAGGTCTCACTCTGCCACTATTTCGTTGCACCACAAACTTCACTCACAGTCGTTTCCTCTTATTTTTCTTTCTTCACATTGTGGCATTAACGCCACCTACTGGACTGGGGTGTATATCATTACATCTACGACTTACATACTACCTGGTCCCAGATTTAATGTGTGGCATTTTTATTAAATTATTTGATTTGGGAATATGCAACATATAAGTCCAAAAGACAGGAAAATAATTAAGGCCTTAAGAGTACACTTGTTTGACATTAAAAAAAAAATTGAAATGAATTACTACAGACAAGGAGACAGAGTAGGCCTGAGCTTTTGAAGCTCCTGGGGTTTGAGGCCCCTGGGGTAGCATTGCTTGCTTTGCAATCCAAACTTGCCGCAGTGCTGTGAAAAATTTGCTTTATGGCACAAACAGAAGTTTGCTACACTGGCACAACATGGAACCTATTATTACTTGACGTAACTCATTATATTGCTTATCCACTGTTAAAGGCTGACTGACTGATGAACTACTTTTTGTTCTGCCTTTCATCTGAATGTGAATAGAGATCTGTACTTGATTTGTTTCTCCATTTTTAAGTAACAAACAAAACATCTCTAGTTGAGGCCCTTTAACAACTTTCAGGTGTCTATGAGAGTTATTTCCCCTCAAAACCTCTCAGATGATGTGATTTAAGTAGCAGTTTAGGGCCCATAAAGGTCAACAGCATGAAATTAATATAGCATTGTAGAGTCTTTCAGATTTATCTTGTGGCCCATCAGGGGTCCAACTCTTAAGTTGGCAACGACTGTTCTAACCCTACTTAACAGTATATCGAGTAATTAAATGTAGCTTCACACTGACCTGCTACAACAGGAAAATGCTGCTTCCAGATTGATGCATCAGTATTAATAATCTAATAATGTCATATAATAATACATGACCCACAGGGGGCTTTTTTTTTTTTTTTCTTTTTTCTTTTTTTTTTTTAACTTTTGATACTTAAACTAAATCTTTGCTGATCATATTTATTTACATTTACTTTTAAAAGCAGGAGGCCAAGCTCAGCCCACCACAAAGAAAAAGAGGCCAGAAAGATAGAGAAAGGGGAGTGTGGGGAAAAGAGAGGATGAGGGATGAGGAGAGCCAGAACATGAATGAACAGACAAGGAGTGAGACCTCAGGAGGAGATCACATTGTAGCCAGAGAATTTCTCTTAGTATCAAAAAGCATCTGTATATATTTGGGGATGCCCGATATATTCAGAATATGGAGGTCTTCCTTAACTAAAAGCCAAATCATCAAAGTAGAAATGATATAAATAACAGTGCAAATACATTTATGTGAGAATGAAAATGTGAAAAAAAAGGAAATGAACATGATTTTCCTGGAGATTCAAATGGAGAAATAAGACTTCAGATATAAGAGATTTATTATGAAGACATTAGAGATATTTCTGAACATTTTAGATCATGTACAGGACATACTTGAACCACCAAAGAGATAAAACAAAAAATAGGACTTATGACGTGTGATATATATCAGGTATCAGGTATCCTGTGTTTCAGACCACTTGTGTTGCTATGGAGCAATGTTTTGAAGAGCGGGTCCCTGTTTTGTTTGTATCTCATACCGGACTAGTATGTGCGTGACATGCTGGTGACATGATTCACGTTTCCCGTCAAGGGTTTGGGCATTTTAACTACCTGACAGTTGGTGGCAGTAATGTGACAAGAAACAAGGTGCTAGCAAACAGGGATGTGACCGACACAGGTTTAAAAATAAATAAATAAATAAATACTTTGGCTACTTTATGACTATTGAATTTGGCCAATATATTGATACCAGATTTGCTTTTGCTCCCTTATATTGGCATCAGCCCCAAAAATTGAGTATCAGTCAGGCTCTAGTGAGAAATATTGAATGTTAACAATTGTGTTTGTATATAATAAAAATCCACAGGTGTCCAGAAGGTCAGTTTTTGACAGCCCTAACAAATCGGCTCATCTGCCAGAGATTTTGCCTTGCATGACAAAAGAGACCTGCTGGTGCCCCTGCAAACAAAGTCGAAGTCAAAGTCTGTCTTCAAATATTTGCATTTTCAAGTTTCCATATCTAAGACGTGACCTGCAGTCCTTATCTGTAGACCACGCCCAGTGGTCCTCTTGGCTCAAAGCCAAAGTCAGTAAGGCTGAATAATCAACAGGTAACTACACCCTTGTTGTTCTTCAGGTTTTTGCACAAAAGAAAAACATTCGTTAGCCTCTCTGTTGATCAGGAGGTGAGGAGGTTTGTGCGTCTACATGGTTTTAACATACACTTGGTTTATCGCACAGAGCCCTGAGCTGCCATGTATATTCTCTTGTGTAGAATGTACCTGATGGCTGGTTGTGAATATTAATTGTCTATAATTAAACACTGTAATATTATCTCTATATTTTTCCTCTTAAAATACACAGATTTCACAAATTCATACCCCTAGAGGCTCTTTAAATAGGAGATGTAAAAATTAGGTTCATTTAACATACAACCCCTTAAAAGGATACCTTTTAAGGAGCATACCACTGGTTTTACATATCTGTGGGGATCTGCAGTCTCACTTCATTTTTTCCTAGTGTGCTCCTGTGTTTCCCTTTCCCTCTGTCTCTCCCGTCTGCCTTGTGTGTATGTGATTACTGCCAGGACGTGGCTGGCAGGCCTGGTCTTGCCTCCCCGGCTCCTGGGCACACCTGACTTGTTCAATGAAGACCCACCAGCTACCACAAGCCTTCCAACTCATATTTATTGAATTGTCTGCTCACCTACGAAGTATCTGCCTTATGCTCCAACTACACCCTGTCTGTGTGTCCTGTGAGTCCCTGAATCTGGACACCCTCTTGGACCTGTCCCTTCTGGCTTGCCCTAATATGTATATAAAATACAATACTGAAGTAGACTGGTGTACAGCAGTGATACAATTATTAAAGCATAAGATAAAAAGTATAAAGGTAAGGTGTGGTGTGAGTACAGTCTTAATGAGCTTGAGAGCTGAAGAGCTCCACAGTCTTATGGCCTTTTTTCTTCTTTACTTCAACAATGGCTATTTTAACACAGATAAAAACAGTTTAATTCAGACACCTAATGTGTTGTATTCATTTGAAATAGTTTTGACCCCAATAGAACAATAATTCAGTTACTGGAATCTCCATTTGCATGTGTGCTGTTGTAATCATTTTTTCCTCCAAAACAGCCTTTAGATTTGACTTTGTTTTCTAATCCAGAAAAGTGAAAGGTGACTCAGATCATTACTGAACCGCAGCAGTGCTTGCCATTAGGTTTCTCTTTGGGCCCTCTGCAGTCTACTCAGTGCTTTGATTGAACAGATTTAAACTGTCGGCCCACAGTACAGCTGAACTCTCAGCTGATATTTGATCCAGTTCCAATAGCGTTAACCTGAGATGACCCTTCTATCTCTATTTCAAAGCTGCAACAATAGCTTTGCTAAAGCAACGTGCTCGTTACAGGCATTATTGTGCATTTGACACTGAAACGGGAACCTGTTCCTATTTAAATCTGAACCAATAAGAGCGAGTTCTTGTGTTCTTATCAAACTGATGCTCAGAGATATCTTTGTCTTTTCTGCCTCATTACGTTTTTACATTACATTCCAGTGTCCACAGCACAGAGCTGTCCTGTCTTTCAAAGTCAGCCAGTGGAGAGTGTCACTATGTTGGTATTGGGCTACCATGGCCCACCACCCCATCCTCTCTTCCCTCCCTGTCCATCATCATCATCACTCTTGTATCACCCGTGTATCCCACACCTCAGCCTGCCTTCAGCATCCACACTTACAAAAAAAAAAAAAAAAAACCCACCCAGCAATGCACCCTCACAGACTGTAGCAGAGACACCTGCCTGATGTGACACAGGATACTGCAGTGTGAAAAACAACAATCGCCCTCGTGCTCGCTCTCTGAGACACAACACGCTCTGGATGTCCTCTGATCAGAATAGATGGAGGCAAATCACAGGCAGACACATGTAAACATCCTGCTGATGAATATTTCAGCTCGCTTTTATGACACGCAATGAAGGGAACATGGCAGTAAATATCAAGTGTATGTATTCCTTTCATAACGGCTGAGTCACCACAATGACTGCAACTGTGTATTTTTTTTTTCTTACACGTAATTAATCGTGGTTTCACACCATCTTTCCTCTCAGTGCTGACTGTTTTCTATTCTAGAGATCAGGAGCTGTCAGCAGTAACAGCGCACAGGAGCGTCACCTCCTGGATGATAATGACACGATGATACAGAGTGAATAATGAATAACTTCCTCCTGTGCCGCCACATTTCAACGCGCTTTAAATGTCCAAACATTTTATTTTGTAATTCCGCACACAGTCAGCACTGACTTTATTAGAGATCAAATATTTTCAGTCCCTTGGCCTAAATGTTTCGAGTCTTATTCATCAGATGTGTATTAGAGGACACTTATTTTTTATTCGATGTGACACAGCCGTGTGGTCAAACCACAGTTTGGAGGTTTGAACGTTGAGAGGAGATTTATCGGTAGTGATGTGTCCATGCAGCAGCGAAAACAAAATGCTCGCGGGTCGTTCAGATTTCTAACTTGGCGATAATGCGCGTGAGAGAGAAGAAAGTGTGTAACTATCTCAAAACTTAACCTGTCAGTTGCTTTAAATTCTCAATCAGGAAGCGACAGAGGCAATGCGGAAGATAATAAACGTTTTGTATGCTCGTGGAAGTGAGTGCGCCGGCGCGCGCGTGTGTGAACCGCGTAGGCGCGCAAGCCACGCTACCACCGGAGAGGGGTTCCCCTTTCCAACAGTGCGCACTGAGCGGAGAGGCGGACAGAGGCTTGTTAATGTGCGAAAACCCGGACAACAAACAACGAGGAAGTACCGCAGAGGATCGGCAAGACAAATAAACTCCAGCTGCGTGTCTGAAAGTGAAATGATCAGATTTGAAGGTTAGAGCGAATCGGCTCTGCGCTTCTCATCGTGCGCCCTCACGACGGATTTCGCATTCTCCAATGCCCAAAGAGTGCAGGAGAAAGACCTCCAAGGACCTCGGGCTCTCTGGCACTGCAATAAACGAGGGATCGCGTTCGGATCGAGGAACCGCCGGGAAGACACCTCAGATTTGCGATGATCTCATTCAGAAAGCCGCTCAAATCGCCCCGCTGTCCGCAACCGGAGAGCCGCCTGTGATGGATGCGCGCCGGGTACCGCAGGTCACCATCACCCCGGAGGGAGGCGGCTCCTCCCGGGAGATGCAGCAAGAGGACTGGGATGATGTGGTGGACGGTCCTCTGCGCAGGAAGCTGTCCAACTCCTCGATCTCCTCCACAGGGTCTTCTGCTGTGGAGTCTGAGGATGACTTACTCAGCGACAACGAGAGCAAAAGCAAAGGCATCGTCACCTTGGAGCATCTGGTGGACGCTGGAGAGGTGAGGAAAGGCTAGAAAGTTTGAGCTATTAGTGGTTCTTTGGGCTGAGTTTTCATTGGCCACTGGCAGGATTTCCAGGGGTGTAACAGCCAATCATTTCACCATGGTTATTTCCAGTGAGTGTATAAAATAATTTAAAACACCCTTCTTATAAATTCCCTGCTGTTAATTCATGATTAAATTGACTACAGTGTTAGTCTACCAATGTGGAGCCTCCTGGGGCAAAAACATTTCACATTTCCATCCTTGACCTCCTGTGTATGTTGTCATATTTGTGTCTCCTATAATTACCCAGTTGCATTAAAGAGCTGTTGATGTGAGGCAAAGCAGCGCATCAACAGCAGTCAGCAAACTACTTCCTCACAGGAGACCTCAGGGATCTCTGCCTGCAGCCAGGAGGCAATTACAGTGTTAGCATTTGTTCAAAGTTTGTTTAGTGGATTTTCAAGTCCTGTAAACACATCTTATAAGTGAGTTCTGCAGCGGAAAAGTTCTCGGGGAAACGAGTCACTTTTACCTTGTTCTGTCTGTTCTGCACTGATCAGTGGTGTTTTGAGATGTTCATCAGTCACACTACTTTTCTCTTGTAGTTGAACATCATGCAAAAAAAAGACAGATGAAACAACCCTTAGATCCCTCACAGAGAGAGCAGGATAATCTTCAGGAAATGTGATTGTCCCCATTGAAATCACATTATCTCTCCTTATGTTTAATGGGTTATGGTGCTCTCTGAACTTAAACCAACACGAAGAAGCTGATTAACCTTTGCTGTGTGGCACATCATTGCCTTGCCTTAAAGTCTTTTTTTTCTATAACTCATGCATGTTATGCATTGTTAAATGTCAGATCAGCGAGTCGTTGTATGTGTTTGGAACTGTAACACTGCGCGTCCCTCCTTTAGCACACACTCTGGTGTTGAAGGACCAGCCCTCAGTTCAACGCTAAGGGTGGAAATTTGTTTGCCTTTGACGCTCTTGGCTGATAAAGCTTCAGGTTGCCGACAAGTCTCTTAAAGTCTTATTAAACATGCTCGCACATGCATTCAAACGGTGCTGTTTTACACCTTCCCGAAGCACAAATTCTTGTATCTCACATTTAGAGATTTGTGATGAACAGCATTTATTTTGCAGCTGTAGAGCTTTCGCTCGACCATCTTCTCTGCATGTGATTTGTGGGGAAGTTGACTGTGATCATAGTGAGTCACCTCTTGGTTTCTCCACTTGCCAACAGAATCTGCTTTTTGTCTTCACTGTCACTGCATTGGACTCAGGTTCAGACTTTGACTGTGTGTGTGTTACGGTGCTACCACTCCTCTCTGCCTTCCCCATACAAGGCCTGTAGCTGTCACTGAGTTTTAAACAGACTGAATACACGTCGCCCGTTTAGCTTGTGTGTTTATGTATGAGAGGGAAAGGAGAGTGTAGGATATTCTGCAGTGTTTGCTGGCTCAGTGTGAAGGCTTCCCAGATAAAAGTCCATTCTAGCTTTTTGTTTTGGCTCCTTAAGGCATCAGAAGTTAAAATGGAAATATGTTTGGTTGTGTCACCTCTGAAAATAAACACTTTAATGCTCCTGCCCTTTCAGCCCACACACCAGCCCACACATCAGCCCCCCCCCCCCACACACACACACATAGTGCAGCACAGTCTAACACGTTATTGTGAAATAATGTTTTTTTTTTTTTTTTGTGGTCAGTGGCTAATTTGAGCCTTGGCCTTTGACATTTAGCAAAGAGCTACTTCAGGAAGTCAACAACACTTGTGTATCAGTGCTTAGGTTTTGGGAGCTCACACGTTAATACAAGTATGATACAGATTAAATCCATAGTGGTGCACAGCAAAGTGCTTTTTAATGGACATGCAGCAGAGGAGAGAGTGGCCGGACAGCCGGACAAGTGATTAATTTCATAAATCTTGCAGTGGTTTACATCCCATTAGCACTTCAAGACGACAGTACAGCTTCACGTGGAAGGTATGAGTTGTGATGCTTGGCCAACGAAACCTTGGCCGAGTGAGTGAGTCACATCGTCTCACTGATGTTCGCCTCGGTCCCTGGAAATGTGGCGATGGAAGTTGCTGAAGTTTGCTTTCACTGGTCTGTGTGTGCGATCGACTGCTCAGATGAGTGTCATCGTGTCAGAACACGCAACAGATCAACGTGGAGGCCATTTTTTAAAAGATGTTTCTGACTCTAATGTGAAGGATTAGTATAGTTATTCACGACTCACACAGATCAGTGATTGGACTCATTTCCATCTGTGCAACAATACTCTGACAAATACATTTGTGATGCACTGTGCTTTCTGGAACAATCAGTATACAGTAAGCAGACCTGTTATTTCAAGAGTGAAAGCAATGTTATTCGAAGTGTTATCAGTACAACCTCTTGTGGTTTCTATCATCAAGGCTGACTGGGACAGCGTGTTGTGAATAATGTGAGGAAGTTAGACTATGTGTAAAATATAAATATTGACTGAAGAGCTGCAGGGTCGTTATGTTTACATCAAAACTCAGCTCATATATAAGCTTGGGTTCGCTCTCAGTCTGTGGATAAGACATTACACCACGTGACTCCACTTCAGTTCAATCAAAAAGCAACTGGCAACACTCTGAACATATAAGTAACTCACTGTATCATCTGCACGCACCAATTGACAGCAAAGTTGAAGAGTCACATCAATAAAACAGGTTGCTTGTAGAAGTCAAACACCCTGACGATGCCATATTATCAGTAAACATGCAGCGCTGCAGTAAGTGAAGCGTATCACCTGACATTTAAGAGAGACTTGGCTGGCTGCTGCAGAGTTCTGCTATTAGTGAGGATGGTGAGCTGTGAGACGCTCAGGCGTGAACTGAGTGTTTCACTGACACGACAATCCCGGTTTCATTTCCTGTTTCAATCAGAACACGCACAATAAAATGACCTCTCCAAAGCCCGAAGATAGCATCTAAGACGTGCACTACTTTTCCTTTCCTGAGAGTTTATTTTCCTCATATTATATCAGAGAAGTCTGCATAGAAATCTAATCCTCTCGGTGTAATTTGAGAAACGGTCAGTTTTCTGGGATGGAATAAAACAGGCAGTTCCCCATAAGTGTGAAGCACTACTGTGTCTCTGTGAAATATGCAAGCTGTTCCTGTGTGTGTGTGTGTGTGTGTGTGTGTGTGTGTGTGTGTGTGTGTGTTCATATACTGTAGTGAGAGACTGAGAAAGAGAAAGAAGGAGAAAGAGAGGATGGTGGGAGGAGAGTCCTTTGACAAACAGCCATGAAAGAAATTAGCATTTCTGCCAAGAAATGATAATTCACTGGTCAGCCATCTTTTTTCTTTGTTCAGGATTCAGAGCTGCGGCGATTAGTCGACTGAAGGAAAGTTAATCCCCAACTATGTTGATAACTTATCTTTTCACTCATTTTCTAAGCAAAAAGGTCAAACATTTACTGGTTTCAGTTTCTTAAATGTAAGGATTTGTTGCTTTTCTTTGTCATTTTTGAGTGTAAATGAAGAGTCTTTTGGTTTTGGACAAAAGAAACAATTAGAAGACGTCATTTTGAACTCTGGGAAATTGCTTCATTATTTAACATTTTCTAAACTAAATGATTAATCCTGAAAATAATTGGCAGATTAATCGATAATGAAAGTAATCGTGAGTCGCAGTCCTACTCTGATGTGTTGCAGTCAGTGGGAGCTGAGAGGTCAGCAGTGAGGCCAGTGTCACCCTTGATTTTTGTGTTAAACCTTCAGATTTTTCATACGAAAGTATATAAGTGTAAGAAAATGTCTTAAACTGTACTTTTTTGCTCCCGATGTTAAACAGCAGGTTTAGACGTCACTCCGTGAATCAAAGGTTCAAGCCCATCAGCACACCAGGCTGAAGATGCTGAATAGAGATGCTGAGTAGAGATATGAGTTTCCACAGAAATGGCATTTAACTGACCTAGATTGAAGGTTTCACGCAGTGGAAAACCAGAGGCCTGGCATCAGATTGACTGGGTAAAACTGCTATGTAATCAGATTTCTATTCAGACAGTGGAGCGTGGACCGAGGTTCAATGACCTTACAGCACGTGTGCCTGTTGTCAGATCAGTGTTGTGAGCAAGGACACACAGATAGTCAGATAGAGTCAGTGCAACGATTCTACTCCATTCACTTCTATTGTTTTCTTATTATTCAGAGCAAGCCGTGGTGGAAGTTAAAGACGATCGTACACTGGCCCTTCAGTGCTACCCAGAGGAGAAAACTGAACTGGGTTCAGCTAGCCGGGCATAAAGGTATGACCTGTTCAGATCATATCGCATACTGTTTGTGATGCTCTGTTTAATGTCCTGTTCCACTTGCTGCCTCCACTGTTAATATTTGTGTGCACGTCTTTTTGATATTGTTTTATGACTTTTTTTTTTTTTTTTTTTCAAATTGTCAAACATAGCAGGACAGATGCTTCCTGTCCTGCTCCTTCCTAACGCCTTAAATCCAGAGTGTTGGTCTTTATTTCATCTCAGGTAACTTCAAAGCAGCAGATGAAGGCAACATCCTGAAGAAGTTCTCGGAAAACGAGATGCAGTGTTTCGAGAAGCTGAGGGGTGACGCGCTGCTCCCGTTCGTGCCCGGCTACCACGGCGTTGTGGAAAAAGATGGAGAGTCTTTCCTTCATATGACTGACCTGCTGGCAAACTTTGATCTTCCCAATGTCATGGACTGCAAGATGGGAGTGAGGTAAGGAAATAAGCTTTCCATTGAATTACTTTGAACGGATATTTAGGCATTTGTTTCTCATTGCTATTTCTATTCGTTTCCAGACATGAGCCTGTGGTTGTGCTTCTGCTTCGCAAAGTGCCAGTTTGAAGTGATAGTGTCAGATATTTCCTTGTGTATTTATATTTTTGATGTTTATGTTCATGCTCATGTTCTGTGGAAATGGATTAATGAGACATGTGCAGACTGGTGGCAGGACGTGCGGCCTAAAGCGTTTCTGCTCTACAAGGGAACACCTGTTGTAACTGCAGGCTATATGCTTGGCTTCCTGCCACAGCGGGTGGGGTGCCTCACTGTATCATGTGCACAAGCAGACACACACACACACACACACACACAAACACACATACAAACACAGGCAGACACACATAACACACACGTATATATGCATGATTGCACACATGAACATGGATGTGCGCACATGCACAGGTTGGTGCATGCACAGGCCTGCAGGTACGAACGTTCTCCCCTCTGAGAGCTTTACTTCCGGTTCAACAAGCAAATACACGCACGCACACACACAGAACATGCTCTGAACTTACATACACATCCATGACGACACACACTTTAACAAACCTTTTCATTGTCAACGAAGTGTCTGTGTGTGCCTGTATTTCTGCGCGCACACACGCACACAAGCACACATTTGCTCACTCAGGGTGTCCCTGGAGACTCCCCTTTGTCAAAAACACTCTTAACCACAAAGTTGCAAAACCGCTAACTTGCACAAAGACACACTGAGAATCTCACACAGTTGAACGCTGCGTGCTGGAGTCTCCTCTCAGCTTCCCTCTTCAGCACAGAGGAAGTGTAGCTCATAAACTGAAACTGAAATTCACATCTGTTTGCACATTGCTGTCTGGTATGAATACGGCGAGTGGGAATGTGCTGCTGCATTGTCCAAACAGCAGAATCTAATACTCACTCAGTATGATGCTCTCAATGGCATCTTTTCCTGTATGACTGTTAGAAAGGAGATGATCTCTGACTTTGAGTGCAGCAAAAGAAAAATGAAAAGAGTCTTCTGCAGGGAAAAGTCTTTTGTACTGCTGATTGTTAGCATCTTGCATCTCAGTAACTAAGGGTGTGAATGCAAGACAAACCCTGAAAGCAAACAACTGTGGCCGTTTATTTAAACACAGAGAGCAGAGCAGTGTTTAAACATGCAGGTCCTGAAGGATTTACTCCTCCTGCTTTTTCAGGACGTACTTGGAGGAGGAGCTCGTTCGGGCGCGGGAACGGCCCAAGCCGAGGGAGGACTTGTACAGGAAAATGGTGGAGGTGGACAGCGAAGGGCCGACTCCTGAGGAGCACTCCCAGCGAGGTGTCACCAAGCCTCGCTACATGCAGTGGAGGGAGACCATGAGCTCCACCAACACCCTGGGCTTCAGGATAGAGGGGATCAAGGTAGTGAGAGTGATGTTCAACATGGACATTAATGACAACTATGGCTCAAATGATGGTGTATAATATGAAAAACTTTGCTCAAAGATGTGCCATGAATACTAATCACTCTACCTTCACCTCAATGGAGTGCTTTGGCTTCTCTCAGCTATGATAAACTTGTACGTCGCATCGTGCAGCACCAAACAGCGGAAAAAGGCAGACTAAGTGACTAGCTGGTGAACATCGTGGAGCATTTAGCAGCAGAAGGGCCAGATGTTCTCCTCAGGATTTGGCAGGGATCAAACAGAGCTGAAAGAGAGTGAATGTCTGACTAATCTGATGTCCAGAAACACGACTCCCAATAAATTTGCTTTCTCTCAGCTGGATGTGTAAGTAGGCAACTGTCTGCTTACGTGTTCAGCATATCATCAGGAGATAAATTCAGTCCCCTCAGGTCCATAGTCTGTCCCTTGGCTTGTGCTGCAGAATCCCCAAGCACATGATAAACTATAACATCATAAAATGTCTGCTCACATCCCACATAAATGACTTTCTCTTTCAGAAATGTGACGGCACCTGTCGAACCGACTTCAAGAAGACCAGATCGAAGCAGGATGTCATCCAGGAGTTTAAAGACTTTGTTGGAGGGAACGTCAGCATCGTAGTATGTGGCCGAGAATTCACCTTTGCACAAGCATATGCAGCACAGCATATTCCTGCATGCAAAGATACACACAAAAATACTTGACTGTGCATATACACGGAGCGGTCTTGCAGGCATCCGTGTTCAGTGTTTAGACTGATGTAAATTATTCTGTATACTCAGTCCTTACATTTGAAAAATGTTGGAGCCTCTCTAATGATTTATGTAAACAGCTTCAAAGTGTTTGAACTGCAAGAACAAACCACCGAGTCATTCCAGCTACAGTGCAGAAAGCAAATACTCACACTGTAATGCTGCTCAGGTTTCCTAATTTGGTGGGAGGTTTTCAAATATAAACGATATCTATTATAAGTGTCACGTCTGATATTTAGATTCAGATTTTAACACATTTTAAATGAACTCATGGGCTTCAGGTAGCGTTGATGTTTTAGGTAACGTCACTGTGTTTTCTCGACACGCAGATGTCTTACCTGAGCAGGCTGACGGAGATCCAGCAGGCCCTGAAGACGTCTGAGTTCTTCAAACAGCATGAGGTGATGACTGATCTAAAGATGAGGGACAAGTGAAAGGAAAAGCAAACATGAAGTGCTTAAGTGCCGCAGCAGGGACTTCATCTGACAGTCTGCTCGAACACCACTTCTGCAATATATATCGTGGCATTTTGGGTTTTGATGATGTGGTGGAGTCCGCTGACAAACACGTACCACACCATTTTCACACATCAGAGCATTCAGCGCTCAGATGAACTCAAGTAGCCGACTCCCTTACCGATGCCGACCGTGGTTCCAAATCTGTTCATTTGAATTTATTTTAAATCGGATGTTATTCACGCTTACAATAATGTTTTCATATCATTGAACTGTCAGTTGTTAGGTGAATGTTTTTCAGTTAAGTTTGTGCTACCATTTGGAGTGGCTGAAGTTTGACATTTCAACTCGTAGCCCCCCTCCTCACTGCTGTATGGAGCTTCTGCTACATTACGCATTATTCAGATTTTTCCTTTAATTTTTCGCTCATCTGCGTTGAAGGATTGATGGATGAATAGAAGCAGACAGAAGAAAAGCAGAAGCTAATAACCTTTCTTGTTTTCGTAGGTCATTGGCAGCTCTCTCCTCTTTATCCATGACCACACGGGCAATGCCCAGGTCTGGATTATTGACTTTGGCAAGACCACGGCGTTACCAGAGGGCCAGACATTGAACCATGACATTCCCTGGCAGGAAGGCAACCGTGAGGACGGCTACCTGTGGGGGTTGGAAAACCTCATCCACACACTGGAGTCTGTGAGCAATGAAGGGACAAGCCAAGAAACCTTCTGCTCATTTTCCAAAGAAAACAGCTAAACTACAGAAAGAGATAGTCAGGGACCTTTGACCTGTAGAGGGGTGAAAGGAAGTCAGACTATTTTAATGGACACCACAGAGACTCGTAGGGAGGTTTCATGTGCGTTGATTTGCTCTGGGTGCTCTATAAGCAATGTTTAAGAGTACGGAAATGTTTAGTGTATATGACGCGACTGACAGAAAGACACGATGGACACTGAAGACAGAGGAGCAGAGTTGTCACTATTAGTCAAATCTAGTTACTGAACGATTAAGCAAATGAACTGACACTAATTCAACTTCCTACAAAACGGCAACAGAAGTGAAAATGTAGGGATTTTGCATTTCAGTTTCATGTAGGGGATGAGGTGTTACATGTGAAGGAAATGCTCATAAAATATGAAATACAAACTCAGTCCACCGACCCCTCAGCCCTGGTGTTACTCTGTGATATTAAAGGAGAAATACTGCGCAGTATGAAACTGACTGGCTCACAGATCTCATAGTCGTATGACAACACATTGTCAATATAGTACTGCACAGTGTATAACGATTAGAGCGTAGTATCTGTCATTGTTCTGACAATCTGTCTCATTGTATATCAATTTATGTTTCTTCCACTTTCTTTTATTCTGGCAAACAAATTTTAATTTAAACTTCAAAATTCAAATTAAACTTTAACCATTTTCACTTCTTACACTGTTGCAAACCTTGTTGGATATTGATGCTGCAGAGTTTGTTACAGCACGTTGTTTGGTCAGAGATGTTCTGCAAATGAAATGAGTGAAAATCTAAATAAGGAATTAAAAAGGGAAAATACTGTTATAACCCTGATTGTTTTTATTTATGTAATACACACCATCCCAAATTTCTTGGAATCAGGGTTGTACATTTATTTTCAATAATAAAACACTATCATGGTGTCTTAATATGTCGGGCAGGACTGAGTTCACTCATATTCATTTTGTATCATTGGCACAAAACTCTCTAACTGATCAAGCTCACACGAATAAGATCAATATATATTGATTTATTTGGGACGCAGTTAGGTTAGATGAAAGTGTGAAAGACTGTGTATTGCATAGAATGCATTTTTGGTTGAGGCAGAACGCGCTCAGCTACTTAAAGAATGCAGAAAAAACAACGTTTTCGGTGAGTGTGAAACAAAATGCACCAGGCCGTAAAAGTAAACACTGCGAGGAGGACGAGGATGATTTTCCTCTGTGAAAGAAATCAGTAATCAGTTCCTCAGTTATCAACATTTCTAAATGGCACAAATGTCTTGCTAAAAAAGCCTTTAGAAAACTACGTGAGCCTTTTTTCTAAAATCTGTTTCCAAGTGGACGATTGAGCATCTAAGATGAGCACTACTATCAGCAGGCCTGAGCATAAAAACACAGAGGAAGCCTATGGAAACTTCACACAGACGTCACCCTTCACTCAACATATTAAAAAATAAACTATTGACAAGTTTAAGATGAAAATAAAGACACATATCAGATACAACTACCAAATCAGTTGATTAAATAAGACTAACCTGAAAACATAAACACTGAGATTTTTACAATTATATCTTTGATTAACTGTATGAACTGAGATACCTGCAGCAGCATGTTTGGTACATCAAAGCTGAATACCTCCCCCTGCTGAGTAAACATAGGTACTACCAGCACGACATCAGTAGATGCAGTGTAGAGGTATCTTAATGGCAGTGATCAACTACAAATCCAGCTCCATCATTAACATAAATGCATTCAAATAAATGATAAAACAGCAACAAAGGCAATGCGTTAGTCCAGTGTTCAGAAGTGAGTACAAAAATAGCAAATATTTTCACAGCTGCATGGTCATCATCAAATTCTACACGCTTATACATTTATGAGTCCAGAGTAAATATTGGGACACGGGGAAAGAGGGTCAGGAGTAGTCAGACATATGCAACGTAAAGTCAAGATCTGCGTAGTTTGGCAAAAAAAAAAAAAAGTCTCAGCACAAGTTCTGCTTACTTACAGAATATCCAGTGATTTTTAAGTCACAAATATGCTTATGAAGAGTTAGATGAGAGCACCCACATCGGCTCTCATGTCTGTACAGTAAATATGCTGCCAGCAGCTAGCTTAGCTTAGCTTAGCTTAGCACAAAGACTGGAAACGGAGGGAGACGGTTAGCCTGGTTCTGTATGAAGGTACAAATATCTGCCCGCTAGCAGCTCTAACGCTCACCAAACATGTTTTACCTTCTTTGTTTTTAACTACATAGAAAGCAAAAATGGGCAGCAGGTGGGTTTGTGTGGGATTATTTCTTGGCCAGGAGCACCTGCTTTCAACATGAGATTTCCAGGACAGCCAGCCAGTGAACAAAACCAGCACCATCCCCTGGAAGAAGTCAAAATCACTGACCCAGAATCAGTGGGTGGCTGGAGACAGATTCACATTTGACGCTGGAGATTATCCTTGAACAAAAACAGGGTTTATGATCCCCTCATTTATAAACCCCTTGATATCACATGACTGAAATCCCACAATGAACAACCAAACCATCTCCATGACAACTAAGCAAACTATATGCTCAGAAAGCTTTGGAAACACCAACGTAAGCAAACCTTGTGTTGAGAGTTTTTGCCAAACGGCTGTTTCTAAGAATGAACTTTCAAGCTCAAAAGCTATGGAGGGAAAACTGAGAGGCCATCAAACAAATTTTCACAAAATACATGTTATTGCAGGATATTAGGTGTATGTGTTTTCACATTATTTGGGGTGAAAGCAAATCAGAATCACATTAGTGAACCAAGTTGTACCCTAACGTCCTTTAAGTGCGTATACTTTACAACCCTTTCTGATTTTTAACCTTTTAAAATAATAAAATGCTTGGAGATTCCCAATGGCTCAATATTTGTGACTTGTTCTGGTCATACTATACAATGAATACTACAAATTCCAACCAATTGTTTACTATGAGGCAACATATAATACCACCAGAGCTTTCATGAAAAAACAAAAACAGGTAGAAAAGGAGTCCAACTACAGCAGTTATGTACGGCAGCCATCACCAGCGATGTAGACATGAAGAAAGCGCAGGGCTGCGGGCTGCAGTGATTCAGCTTCAGTGTTCAGCTACCAGTGTACCAGAAGCCCAGGAAAGGGCTCCGAGTCCAGCGTTGGCTTTCTGTATCACAGTGCAGAGGAGGGTTTGTGTGCATGTGAGTGTTCGAGTGTGTTTTCCAGCAGGCCAGGAACTCTAATGATTTGATGTTGCTGCTCTCAGACCTTGGCGGTGCCCTCGCGATCATGCTTGCTGTTCCAGAACTCTTGTCTCAGGCCGTGAGAAAAGGGCCTCCATGTGAAATTTAATTTAACGGCAATCAAAATCCCAGTTCCAGTAAGCCATTTTTTAGATAGGGGTAACGCTGAGGTCTTCAGACAGAGAAAAGCCAGAGTCTCGGTCACGGGTGGGTTTCTCAGCTTTGGTGTGTCTCCTGACGTCCTCGTGTCCATAGCTGGCGTGGCGCTTCAGCAGCAACTTCGGCATAAAAGACGAGGTGGTGTGGAGGCCTAAGGCCAGTCCCAGGCCAGTCCCTGAAGACACACTGGGGGCAGAGCTGGTGTTTGTGATGGCCTCTGGGGCTTTGGGCATAACTAAAGGCAGGCTCTCTGCCTCGTAGCTTTGCTCATCGTAGGCATAGTTGACGTTGCCACAGGGGAAACTCTGGAGCTTCGCCAGGTCCACGCCAGCTTTTGTGCTGCCACCTGTTGGGCTCTTATTGGAGGACATGCTTGTGGCAGCTTGAGCCTGGCAGGAAGGGGATGGAGTTGAGGAGGTGCAGTGGCTAGAGGGGCTGAGGTGGGTGCTGCTAGCGCTGTCGCACCCAGCCTGGTTGCTCTCTAAAGTTGGGCTGCAGGTCTGAGGAGCGTGTGTGTTGGAGGAGGAGCTTGAGAGTGGCATGGACTGAGTGTGAGCAAGTGTTTTCTTCCGACTGAAGTTCTCCAGAACCCAGGAGCCGTAGGTGGGGTTCCATAGGTTCTTTGTCTTGTTCTTCAGCCTCTGGCTCCCCGAGGAAGAGCTGTTTCTGGAGCAAGGTCGGTGATGAGGAGGCTCGGGGTGAGGCCAGTGGCCTCCTGTGCACACGCCTGCTGCTGACAAACCAGGGGCAGGAACAGGCTCAGCCCAGCATGGCTCCAGAGCCTCACGGCACGACACCACTTCATGATGGACAGGTTGGGTTCTCTGGAGTAGTAGACGGGGTTTGGTAGGCTGTGGAGGAAGAGGGGTTTGACCCAGGCCCAGAGAGGAGAGACCCAGCTGGGAGGAGGAATCCTGGGAAACAGGATGGGACACCAGGAGTGGAGTGAGACTGGTGGAGGTGTGATCAGAGGGCCGGATGACTCTGCCACCATCGTCCTCTGCTGTGGGGCCATATTCCACTGGCAGGGGCGTGTTGATCACATCTGGGTCCTGATGCAGAATAGTGAAGTGGAAAGGGAAAAAAAACAGGAGAGGAAATTTAAATGAAATTTATATACCACTAATGCCAATTTAATGTCTCTACAGACAGATGTGATATATACGTACCTGTGAGCAGTAGTTAATTCTCTCCAGGATAGTCGAGAAGTTGGGCCGGTGCTCGGGACAGTGCTGCCAACACTGGGTCATGATCCGATAGCTACAGAGTGACAGATGCAAATTTCAGGTATCTTGTTTAAGCTGTATGTTAAATAAACTGTCATGTAAATGTGGAATTATTAGACAAAGCAGATTTCTGATGAGGAATAAGCCTCGTGCGTTCAGTTATATGATGCACAGTCTATTTATCTTAAGTGGAGCTGCAGTTCCCACTTATAATGTTCAACAAGGAAAAACAACCTTTTAAACATGTAGATATAATGTTACAAGAGTCTTCAGCGTGAACTTTGACTGCAGGATCTGTTTTGCCTCATCACAGCATTCTTTCTTGGCAGGGAATTTACAGTCAGAAAACCTGCCTGACACGGCAAAGAAATGTAAAGCATCTCAAGTCTGACTAAAATCCCCTCACTTGTGCCCTAATTGAACGTAACATCCAGGCACGGCTCTTTCAACGGACTTCCTGTCAGCACTCACACAGGTCCTGGACAGCTCTTGGGAGGATCCATCCTGCCTCCGCTGGTGACAAACTCCAGCACCTCTTGGTTGGTTTTGCAGGGATACGGCATGTAACCCAGAGAGATGATCTCCCACAGCAGCACTCCAAATGACCTGCAGGGGGAGAAACAGATCAACAACTGAGCTGACGTGTATCACATACTGAACCTTGCCTGTTCTCATGTTCCTCAGACTGAGGATAACGGAATCAAAACTGTGTATTTCACCAAAGAACACGCAGCTGGAGATGTAATCATGCACTGACTAAAAGCACCTCCTTTGCATTTAACCTCAAACCTCCTCAGCACACAAAATGAATTTTTGTTGCCTACAGTATTATTGTAGCTGAGTCCCAAAATCTGAAAGCACTGCCAGGATGTGTTTGTTTGAAACACTTTTAGAAAGCAAATAATATATTTAGCTGAATAACATTTCTTGGAGGAGACTATATCATTCGTTTGTTCACTCAGGTGGAGTTCTGGTGCCTGGGTGGAATCACAGGCCGGCGCTCGTTGTTTTTGAACGGACTCTGGGTCACTATCCTGCTGGAAAATGACTCTTTCCAAACAGCTTTAAGTGAGAAGGAACAATGTGCTTCTTCATGGATTAACTGCATATCTCTGTGGTCAAATGTGTTGCTGATGATGTACACACCCCATGGGTACCAAGTTTCACTCAGCTTTAAGGACAGCTGTATAAATCACCTCCATATAAAAATTCTGATTGCAACTACGAAATTCCGACTTTTTGTTCAGACTTGATCTGTAAACACATCTGTCTTCAAAGTGACATATTAACGTTGTTTGGTCCGTCTAAAAATATTTACTTCTTCTTTGTCTTCTTCTTTTGACTTCTTTGTCTTTGCAGAAGCGGTTTGGACCCTGATCGTCACTGCGCTCTTTGTTCTGTTGGCTCTGTGTCATGAATACAGATGCTGTTCTGTCATGTAAAGACGTTGACTTGATATACTGAGTTTTAGATGTGGAGCCCTCTGTAGGTCTCGGTGGTTTTGCTAAGAAATAAAATGACTTGATTTGCAGCAGCAGTTAGCTGCTGGGATCCTTGTCACCACTCGAGAGAACAATTTGTCTCTTTGACGTTGTTCGAAATGAAAAATGATCTGTTTTCAACAATATGTCAACATCTGGTATGAGTTGCGTATTGTCTAGAGAAAGATTGCCAATGCACAGTATAGGACGTTTGAATAATGTTCTCTTTGGTGTGACAACAATCAGCATGAACACACGATCTTCAGCATTTACCAAAGTATTTATCAGTTCCCAGTAATTTACTCTTTAGTAAGCGGGCTCGAACTAGTTCGCACTTCGTAAATCATAAACAGTTCCTCTTTGTGGATTCATACTCTTGGAGCCTTCCTATACAGCATTATGTGTTGAGGATTCATACCATGTGTCAGTTTTGCAAGTGAAAATTCCCTCCATGAAGGCCTCTGGCGGCATCCATTTGACTGGCAGCATAGCACGGCCGCCCTTCCGGTAATAGCTGGCTCTGGGAAAAGAACAAAAAATCAGATTTAGGAATTTCTGTTCATCATCAGTTTAGAAGAAGAGGAGGTAAATACCACAAGGTCATGAACTCTAAGTAAATTTAGGATCTGGCCCTGAGGAGGACAATAAAATAGCTTTTCAACTGCTCCCCCATTTACCACATCAACCCGACGCTGCCTGGAATCCAGCACCCATGAGAGACATCATCATAAATCTTCCTGTGTGCTTTGCTCTGTCAACTGATACATACAGACCTGTATATGTCTCGTGCCATGCCAAAATCTCCAATTTTGGCTACTCTGTCTGGCCCCGGGCAGGTGAGCAGGCAATTTCGAGCAGCAATGTCCCTGGAAAAACACAGGCTCTGTTACAAAATGTTGCTTCGTGATGAACTTTCCAAACACCGCAAATAATAAGTGAGGCTCTTTTCCAAAATTAGTTGAAAAATAACCAAGAATTGAAACAGATAAGATAATACGTTATGTATCCCACATCGGATCGATCTTGGTGAATTTTCCTGCTGCCAGAAAATATTCACCACTGTAGTTTAAAGTTAACAAGGTGCATTTGCGGCGAGAAGCGCTCAGAAAATCTATCAGATGTGTGGCTGATTGTGCAACAGAGCCTTGTCAATGTAAATAATTGTACACAGTCTCCTGGGAACTGCAGAACTGTTGCATTTCCCTACCCGTTACCATTTTTGTCTCATTGACGTTTTTTATTGGGTTTTTGCAGAATTTACTCTAACCAAAATGAAATCTCAGCTACACAAAATTTGATGAACCATTTTTTATGTGTCACTCACATAATTACACACAAGAGAGCGTAGCCTCGACACTATTGTGATGCTAAACTGCATTTTGTTGCACTGTGAGGATGACAATGAATTTAATCTAATCTACAGAGAGCGTAGCCCCGACCCCACATTTTACTTCAGTGTTGTTGATCCCTGTGTTCAGTTTGTATTTAAACTGAGCTCTTAGCCGTGATAACAGGGTGTGGATCTGAACCTGTGTATGAAGTGGTTCTCTTCCAGGTAGCGACAGCCAAAGGCGATGTCTCTGGCCATCTGCAGCAGGTCCCGCATGGTGAGAGAAGAGGTCTGGCCCTGGACACAGCACAGCTCAATTTATTGCAACGCACATACGAACAAACACACACACACACACACACACACACACACAGAGGAATGTGTTGTACAGACGTACAGTTCGTGGCCTGTTCTGTCTCAGGAAGCTCTTCATGTCTCCGCCGGTCATCAGCTCCAGCAGGATGAAACGTGGCAGGATGTTCAGACTGACGCCGATGCAGCGCACGATGTTCTCATGGCTGAATTTACTGCATAAACAACAGTTGGGTTAGCAGGCACGACAGAGTAGATGACAGAGAGAGAGAAGATGGGTGCTGGTACGCACCATGTTTGAGAGCTTTGTCCTGTAATTACCATATGGCAATGTTGACTTTGTGATCCTTACATACAACAATAACTGCTGCACACCAGGAAACATTCGCTTTCATCCATTACCAGCATACTGTAACTGTATATTGTTTTTAACGCAATGATTTTGATATATTTTGGGAATTTCTTCTGTTTTACTGTATATGTATGAAAACATATAATATCAAAGACTAGGACAGCACTCCAACCTTCAGCGTGTATTCTGGCAACTTCACAAACAATATACACAGGTGGCGTTAATTATAGGCTACATTTTAATCACCTATAATTTTAAAATTAATATACACAGGTGAGGTTAATAATAGCTTATAATTAAGCCCACCTGTGTGTACTGATAATAATAATTGCTTGAATACGTGTTGAAGAAGGGCATCTTGCCTGAAATGTGGCAATATTAATCTTGAGTGTTGGTTTCTTACTACTTCTTTGTAACCATAATATGTAGTCAATGTTGGCTAAATGTTACCTTTTTTTAATGTCATGAAATGGGTTTTACTCTCTTAGCTAGATTTTCATGTGGGGGATAAAAACAAATAAAATAACAAAATTAATTTGCACATAAAAAGAAAAAGATGCCCTGCTACTCCCTTCAATCCCTTAAATCCACAGACACATCTCCTCTTCTGGACTTTAAACGCTCCGCTCCTGTTGTTAAGTCCTCTGTTTGCTCACTCTCAAAACTTGTCCTGAGCTAACAAATCTGTTGTAGTGCACTCTCAAATCCAACAAAAACAACAAATGTGTTTCTGCGCTGGATTTAGATTTTTATCGCTCATTAGCTTCCATACACATGTGACCTGAGTGACTGTATCTCACTGTGTGATCTCCAACTGTATTAGTTAGAGGGGATAAAACTGTACTCTAATCTAAATGAGGAAATTTGACTCCTTTGATCTGGCTTAACTCTTGTTTTTCTACCCAACAGATTGGAAAAGAGACACTTGCACTTAACAATTAACATCAGATCAAAGCATATCCCTGCAGACATGACTATCATTGACTAACTGGCTTCTCATATCATTAGCTGAAACAACCAGTTAATGATATCAGGGGTCAATACATACAGGATATGTACATTATAGAAGATTCCCAGTGAGTGAAGTTTCACATCTGGCTGCAGCTGTTATCTCCTCTTGCTCAGCTTTAACTTTAACATGTTTAAATAAAAAGCTAAGCCAGTTGCTGCCTGACGCTGCTTCATGCATGGAGGATGCATTGGGGGGAATCAGCGTATGAACTAAATCATATGGTGGCGAGTACGGTGTGTGTGTGTGGGTGTGTGTGCGATGTGTGAAGAGCTGCACCTCATAATCAGCGCCTCCATCAGGAAATCCATTTCATCCTGTTCAGAGCAGATTTCTGGAAGAGTCTGTGGAGCAGAAAGAATCAGAGAGGCGGTTTGCAGTGAGTGTGTGCCATTGTCAAGAGGAAAGATATTAGACCTTATCAGCGGACTATTGAAAATTAAGCAAACACATGTGGAGCTCACTCAGCTTCTTTTTTTTTACCTTGTGTAGCTTTTAAGCCATTTGACCCAGGGCCAATCATTTTGTGCAGTCATGATGATTTTGCAGTGCATGTGACTTTTTTTTTTTTTTTTTTTTTTTTTTTACACAAACGACCTTGTTACATTTTTATATTATGCAGTCAGTAAAGCACATAGCCTTTGTCTCAGTAAATGCTTTTTAAAACCCTGTCTTTTCAAACTCTGCATGTGTGTGTGACCTTTATATCCAAGAAGCAGAAGCCCTCCTGTGGAGATGTCATTGAGTGCATTATATGTAATCAGCAAAACTCGCAGTGAGGTGCTGTCATCTAACATTTAGGTGCAACTTCTCCTCACGCGCCTCACAGAGTGCGAGCTGACCTTTATGGCCACCTGCATGGGACCGTTATCACTGCTCATCCCCAGAACTTGTCCTTCATACACTTCACCAAATGCACCATGGCCGAGAGCCCTGAAAAAAATATAACAAAGGAAGGGAAAATATCAGTAATAAGCTTCAGCACCGACAGCCATCAGAACCTCAAAAGGACATTCTGAGATCGTGTCCAGGTGTGCTGTTACCTGAGAAGTGTTATGTTCTTGCGCGGCACTTCCTTCAGTTCATTGAGCGAAGCGGCTTTCCCTGCAAAGCAGTAGTTGGGGTTGTAGTCTGTCATGATGGTGGAGGAGCGGATCTTGCTCAGCTTGTACTCTGGACTCTGCAGACGCCCCCTCACTGCATGCAGATCGTTCTTCCTGCGGTACCACACTGAAGATCAAGGCAAGACACAGATAAGCTTGTTTTACTTCAAAGCCTAAGAAGGTTTTAAAAAAATCAGAACCCTAACTGGACGCCACGCTTGCATGTGAGTTGTAGTCGTAACTTCCTGACTATCTGCTAATTGTAGGAGCGGTAACACAAGGAGAGGTCCAGCTGCATCTTGCCAGCTGATGCAACAACAATCTGAGGGACTCCACCGATTTAACATTGCACTCCTTTAACACTGTTGGACTCACAGTGGACAGTGTTTTGTCTTCCTTGTCAAAACCTGGAGCGGGCTGCAGAGGTCTGGTTTTTCATTTCTTTCTCCACAACCACTGCTGACTCAAGGGGCATCACTTGAGGAAATTCATCAGACTTTGTGCAGCTCCCCTTGGAGCCTTAAAGCGCTTTGTATAAGTTTTGCTAAGTGTATTTTCATATGTGCTGGAGTACTCCCCAAACCTGTGAACACACATTGAGAAATCAGTGGAGTTTAAGAAGACAAATGCGTCCACACACACAATATGGTGTTTAACAAGATGCAGGTTGGACGTCCTCTCCTTGATTACTGCTCCTAGACTGTCTGTGCCAGTGAGTTTGGACTCACCCGCCGTGGAGGTAGCCCACGTCCCCGATGCAGGTTGGTAGTCTGCCAGGGAGGGGGTGTTGCGTGCAGGTAAGAGGTGCCGTCGAGCCATCGCCCGGTGCAGGTGCTAGGGACTCAGGGGGGTTGGAATGAGGGGTGAGAAGGAGGAGGAGGAGGAGGAGGAGGAGGGGAAGGAAACGGGGCGCCCAGGGAACAGACTACCTCCCTGCATGGGGGAGAGCTCAGGTGAACAGACACCATTAACCTGAAGGGTGTGTGTAGGTGTGTTTTTTTTGCAATGGGAAGTAATGTGTGCCATTGCACAAATGCCATGTTTTTGTTTTAGTGTTTGATTTATTCACTTGCAAATTCACAAAATTATACACGATACAGTCAGTGAACAGGTCACACTACATAACTAATCCATTTTTCATAAAATGAGGTTTGCTTGATTATGCTGTGCACAGAGTTCAGCTCAGTTTGGACTCTGGTCATGCAGTTAAACTCCACGGCTGTTTGTTAATGGCTGGTTATAATTAGCAAAACAACCTTCTTGTCTGCGATCTGTCTGATCACAGAGTGCATCCATTTTTAGTTTTACCGTCACTGTTTCATGTGCTAAAAGTGTCAGTCATTCCTACGTTCACACCTGGATCTATATGGACAATCTGGACACCCACCACGGGGCTCCTGAGTGCGCTCCATGATGGGAGAAAAAAAATGTTTTTTTTTTGTTTTCTGTCTATTTATTAATTATGGTTTATTTTGCCTTGTATTTTAACACTCCACACACTGCTGTGTTATTGTTGAGTATTGTGTAGATCACAAAAACAACAAAATGAATCCATTTTAAGATGAAAATCAAAATGTTTATAACTTTCTGTATGCGCTGGAACCTTCAATGAATTGTCCTTCTAATGCATTTCATATTTCCCATTTTTTAAAAATATGACTACGGCATCAACATTGCAGGCCATTTCCCCAAATCTCTCATCTCCCCTTTAGATGTAATGTAAAGTATAAGTGAGGTTTGTCTTGGTGGAAAAACAGGGTTAATCCCCTGCGGAGCATGAACGAGGGGTTTTCCTTGTCCTGTATGTACAGGAAAATTATAGTTCAGCAGTGGTGTTAGACCAGAGGTCACCAGAAGCCCCAAAGTTTTTAAAGATATTTTGCTTTAAGGTTGGCTGGAAAACTGGGGGGGGGGGGAAATCTCCTTATTGCTCCTTTAATCTGTCAATTTACTTTTTATTAATCACTTTCCTTACACGCACTTTCCTTAAACCTAAGCTGCTTTTGTCATGACTGGATTTCTTGACAGGCAGCATAAAAGCCTGATAATATAATTAATATCTCTCAGGAAGCAAGTGTTGTGCAGATTTCTCACACAAAGTTCATATTCACCAAAACCAGTTGTGGGAAAGAAAGAGCGAATCTCTCACTGTCGAGCTTCACTTATCATTCAGCACTTTCAGTGAGGTTATGGAGAGGACGAGGGAGAGAGAATCTATATTCGAACACCTTAAACAGCACTTGGTGGAGGATTAGTGAGTCGGCCAAAATGTCACGATCCTTCTCCCAATGATCTGCAGCAGACTGTTGTCGAGAAGCTGATAAAGGTAAAGTGTTATAAGCTGTATAATCCCTCACTGTCCTTTATGACTGCAGAATGACTGCATATGTTGTTGTTACAATTACATAGAAACTATTCATATAAAGTGTCTGGTTAATAAAATGGGGGTTAGTATATAAATCAACACTAACCAGTATATGTTGCATAGCAGCTTTGGAGACCACGTTAAATATCAATACAACATTAGTATTGTTACATCATATTATAATCATGATTTATATTAAATATTAGACTGTGGTTGTTTCTTTATCCCTCACTTGTCTCTCTCCATTAATTGTTAATTCCCTAATTATTCCTATTTTAAGCATTTTATTTGTGCGAGAGTCATCTGCAAAGCATTTTACAGCACGCCTCAATGTCAGATGGTCTGGGATTACACAAATCATGCAGACACAGATGCCCACCCTCTGCCAAATACTCAGTATCACAGTGTTTTGTGTGAACAGCATTTTGCTGCACAGCTGCTATATAAAGGTTTTATCACAGAGAGTCAATGCCCGTGGATTAAACGTGTGACTGTCACTGTGCACTTCCCAAAGTGACTGAAAGGCTAATACTTTAGCACAGTTCCCTATTTTTCCACATTACTCTAATTGTCATGTCTATATAATGATTGGTTCCAAATTTTTTTTTTTTATAATACAGTGAGATGCTTTTTGTACATCCCTACAGTCTCCCGCCTCAATGAGAGCAACCTGCAGGCAATAAATACGACATATAAACAATGTGGTATTTAACTGCTTTCTCTCACTTATCTCATCTGCGGTATCAGATTGTTTCACACTCTTTGGCACAAAAAAAGAACTAAGTGCTTGGAATAAAAGTGTCCATACGTGCTCGCTTCGCACTGTGTCAGCAACGTATAATTCAGAGCAATATCTTTCCCACAGCTCCTTCAATCATCCGGCGCACAGACAGAGGAGGGCATTTAAACCAACATTTGTCAAAGGTGATCTGGTTTCTGTCAGTAACATCTGGAAGCATCTGTATTTCCAGCTGTGCTCACAGCCGGTGGAAGGTGGAGGGGACGGACTGCACACAGAACTGGACGAGTCTCTTACTGAGGATGACGCCGGCGCAGATCAGCGCGACGCCGCTCGCGATGGTGGAGACCACGACTGCCAGGATCAAAGATGTCGACATCTGGCCCTGCGTATCCAGGCCGTGAGGAGCTGCTGGGAGAAGATTAATAGGCCTCAAAGAGTGTTTTAGATTTCATGCTTTATCTGTTTAGACGGGAGAGAATTTTGAGGGATTTCTCGTTTGAGATTAAAACTAACTGCTGACATCAAAACGGCTATCACTCAAAAGAAAAAGCAGTGTTCGTGGGGGGCCATTACGTACCTACAGCCCCAATACAGGTGATGTTGTCGCTGGCCAAGACTTCATCGTTGTCGCAGAGACAGAGGATAAGGTGAGTATCTTCATCTCGTTTGCAGCTCTGCGTCTGACAGTGGCTGCAGTTCAGCTGTACCTTGATCTCACACTCGCCGTGACTCTCCATGGCTAGACGGAACAACGTGCGCACACACAAATGCCAGAAATAAACTATCTGTTAGGAAGGGAGATTATTAGCTTTGCATAATGCCCTAGCAAGGTCTGGTGATTTTCTACAGGTTTCTCACAAAGTCTCACAAAAAACCCAAAGTCAACATGAAATGATCCCACTCACGTTCATTATAATGTTCAATACAAGACAATAACCATTAGGCTGGGATTTGATAATTTTTTACTAAGTTACTCTTCTCTGAGTGCTGCATTGTTTCTGAATACGAATTATGAATATAAGGAGAGGTACGTTTGTGCCATGTGAGTCATAGGTTGGACTTTATCCTTCATTTAAAAACAATGATTTAATTACATTACAGAATTGAATTATAACTATTTAAATTGACCTCTTTGCTTATCTGGCTTTGAACGTGTTTCATGTTTGAACACTGCGGAGGCAGTGATTGTGTCTGAACGCAGCGATTTGCAGCACACACAGCAACAACAACAGCCTCTTTCACATGACAATGGAGGTCTGTGTGTTGGCGCCGAAGGCAACAGGCTACATGTGGCTGTGAATTAGTCAACTGCCTTCCTGTTCCTCCAGCTCAATAATGAGAATCAGATGGCCCGTAGTCTCACAAAAAAAAAAACAACTCCACAACATATAGCAACGTGCATGTGTGAGCCTGTCAGCCAGAGCGTTCAGATGGTTCGACACACACAGGCCCGAGCGTTGTGTTTCCATCGCTTATGGGGACATTACATAGGCTGACAGTCATTTCCTGGAGACATACCCTCACCATAACCTCTATTTGCTGACACCTAAGCCTTACCCTAACCTTCACCTGAACCCAGCGTGAATACTGACCCAGAAACCAGCTGTTTTCCAACTGGTGCCACAGCTTTTGGAACCAATTAAACAAGCCAATCCCAGTTAACTGGTTCAAGTCTGAAATTTGTCCCTGAAAGTAGCCTATGTCAGATAGAAACCTGCACACATACACACACACACACACACACAAATACACACAAACACACAGGTATAGCCTGAGGCATTGATTGGTTCGACTGCCTGCTGAACTAAGTGCTCAGACACCCAGGAGCTCAGGATTGAATCTTCACACTGACAGAGGCTCTTTGCTGTGGGATCAGCCATGTTTAATGCCATCTGTTCCCGTAGAGACTCTAAGCAGTGTTGCGACGACGTGTTACACAATTCCAGAGAGGCTCTTAACTCTTCACATTACTACTGCCAAAATAAGATGCATGGTGATTTTTAACTAACGTCAGATTTAACATTTGTAAAATGAACTTCCAATTTGAACTTCATTTCTTTTTATGACTTTATATCAAAGTCATTTCCTGACCTAGCCTTTATTTGACATTATTGTTTGAATTTGTTCTTCCTCTTCATTTTATTAGCCTTTTATGTTCTATTGATCTATCCGCTGACTGACCTGTTGCCAGGAAACTTGCAGCAGAACTTTCACTGTCCTCAACAGCAGATGAAGTTTGCTTTCTATCCTTTCTTCTCTGTTCTATATCGACAAAACACTCCATGTACACTTACTAGCTTTTTCTAGAGATTTCTACCGCATCTCATGGCCTTCATCAGAGGATGCGTTCCTGTGTCCTTTGCTCTTTATCTTTTCTCTGCAGTATTCCACTCTACTTAAATCCAATCTATTCGATTTACATCTAGTTTAACGAAAACAAATCTTCACTCAATGTCCATTTTCTCACCTTTTCAAAGATTTCGACTGCATCTCACAGTCTTCATCGGCAGAAAGAATTTGCTCTCTTCTCTGCTTTACTTGACTTCTACTCTATGTTACTCTAGTTTGATGATTCAATGTCCTCTTACTGGCTTTTTACAGGACTTTCAACTGTTCCAGCTTCAGCAGCAGATGAAATTTGCTCTCTCTGCTTTTCTTTTCTACACTTCTTGAATCTACTCTACTTCATTCTACTCTTTTCTGTTTTATCATAACTTTACCAAAACAACATGAATTCAAGGTCCACTATCCTTACACTACTACTCTACTTTACTATATTCCAGTTAGAAAAAAAAAACAACCTTAACTCAAACATCTACTTACTGCCTTTTTTTTAAGCTTTCAACTGCACAGTTTTCCTCAAGGGATGCTCCCTTGGCTTTCTACCCTCCTCTATTCCTCCTTTATCTTCTCTGCTCGCATTTGTGCAAAGTCATGATCAGATTCATCAGGATCACTGTCTTCATTATAATGTCATGTGGTGAGTCAGTCTCACCTGCCAGCGGCTGAAGAAAAATCTCTCCCACTGGATGAATGAACGAGACCCCGTTCTGACCGTCGGCTGTGATCTCATCCATCAGCGCAGCGTCACCGCCTGCCACAAAATGTATGTTGTGAACGCTCAGACAGTCAGCACAATCAGTCAGTATTACAAATAATGTCAAAGCCATTCTGACCCAGTTATGACAGGTTAAGCTTGTCAGGTTGGTGCCACTTGGCAGTTTTTCTCTTGACAGAAAATCACCATGTCGCCAGCATTTTTACATTGGTGGCAGAAAGCTGTGACTAGATTTGAAGGCTCCTACCATTAACCTCCTCCACCCTGCTGGTCCTGGCAGGCTGTTATATCACTTTAAGATTTAAAAAAACAGAGCAATAAAAAGAGAATGTATAATTATCTAATCACACTGCATTGTAGTGCTTTACAAAACTGTATGAGACAATGACATGTTTTCAGTTTTTTGTGTAATTGTGTAATTTCTGTTAAGAGTCAAATCATGACCACAACCAGACAAGCTTCAGACTGAAGCACAAATCAAGAACAATATATATCTTTTAAGAATGACAGTTACGCCACAAAAGATATGAAGATTCTTCTTTGAGTGAAAAAATGAGACAGAGGAAAAGAAAAGACATCGTAGTTTAAAGGTAACGGACAGAATACTTTTACCTCTGTAACCTCCCCCACCGCCTCCAGCCGTGCAGGCCCCACCTCCACCTCCAAAACCCCCGAAGGTGGACCAGTTGAGCTTGGACAGGGCCCGGGGACAGGAGGACCCGCCCTCAGCACCCTCCACCAGAGACCTTCCTGCCCTCAGGTGAGGACTGGGACTGTCTCTCCAGCCTCCACCTCCACCTACAGGGAAACAAACACATGCACAAAATGAAACATTATGATATCATGTGTATTACACATTTTGCAGGATGGACGTAGGGATGAAAAAGATTAGACGTGAACATGATCAGATGTTAGTTTGCTGCTGTTCACCTGGATTGAAGTTCAATCCACCTTCTGTAACGTGAGCAGGGATAGAAAGGGGTCATTGAGCGGCAGCATGAACGCTGTGGATACCTTCACAGGAGGTTTTGCGCCACAATTTGAAGGTAAGCAGGAAACCAGCAAAAGCAGCGTAAGGGTTAACATAGAAGGGAGGATGGAGACATATCTGGCTGCCCCTTAGGGGTGCTAACTTGATTTCCTGCAGACAGAGTGTGTAAATGTAAACCGACAGGGTCAGTAGTGTTGATGGAGCACTCCAGTCATTTAGCATTGCATTTCCATTATGTTGGGGCCTCTTAGGACTTCTGTTAACAAATGGTCAACACTGATGCATCTGATACTAAGACATGCTGACTTTTAGTCCCTCGTCAACGTCAAGCCCCCATAAAATGGCTGTTTTTTAGACTGTGTGCTGTTTGTCAGACTGCTCCCTCAAAATCCATGCTGCCAGTTTGTAGTGCACGCTTTCTGTCATCAACTGTCATCAATAGGGTCAATTTGGGACAAAGAGGGGGTGACATCAACCTCCTTAGGAAACAAAAAAGATTTACAGACACAGAAGCTTACATGTAAGGGAAATTAATGAAGATTTTATAGGATTATTTAAAATTATCTGATAAATATTTCATAGTTTTTGTATTATGAGTTCGAAATACTCAACTAGGTTTTACAGACTGTCATTATTTTTGTGTAAAAAAATGCAAACATCTACCAGTCCCTGACAAATACATGTTCAAACTCATCAGCCACGTCATTAACAGCCAGTTAGATTTTACCAGCATTTGGCTGGTGCTAATTCCAGAGCCTGGTTGGTGGCCATCTATGCTGCCTCTCATTAGATTAGTGACAAAGATTCAGCGTCTTGTATCCGCTACTGTACATAAGCAGTGTGTTTTAGTTTTGTTTTTTTTTTGCACATCCAGTGCACTCGGCCTATATCACCCTGAGTAAGGCCCTGTGAACTGTTAATCTGTCTGAGCACATTCAGCCAGCACACACTTCTGCTCAGTGTGATATCCAGTCTCAAGAAAGCAAGATTTTCCAAGGAGCTCACTCTTGTTGAGGTCACATTTGACAAGGTGGGAAGATCTCCAGCTGAAGATTTGAGGGAAGCAAGCAGGGCTACACAGCATAGAGATAAGAGGAGACAGAGCTCTTGTTCTGTCCACCAGTTTTTGTCGTGCTGCTGTGTTTCTTTGTTTCTGCTCTCAGGCAGCTCGTGGGCAGACATGAGAGGGTCAACAGCAAGGCTTCAGCCTGTTTTTCCCTTTTGTTTATCACTTTAAACCCATCCACTTAGTCATTGAAGTCACTGACAGCCACACACTACTGCAGTTACATTGTCATGTTTTAATATTTTTATATCAAGTTGGAATTGAACTTCTTCCACGCTGCAGTGATGGAGACAGAGACCCTTCAGCAATGAATAATAATAGTAAATAGCTGATCACAGCCTCTAATCTACGCTGAGCAGATAGAGGAAGGTTTTAAATAAATCACACATGTCCAGCAGGAGTTTCTAAGCCTTTAAAAATGTTGTCCAGTCTTTCAAGTCCATGCTGTGATCCATGATAATGACATATAAGGTGTATTTAATGCAGCTCTAATCTCAGGATGACCCGTTTCAACATAGCCAGACACATCCACATAAACATTATGCATGAACACACACACACCTCCTTTTCTCACTACTAGCAGCTATATATTTCTCCTGACTCTCAGATCTTTATCTGAACAATCCCACAGAGGTTTCAATAAGATGAGCTGATAGATGGTCTGTGTGGAGACACTGCTGGTCAGAGGGGATTTACTGAGAACGTTCCAGCAGGCATTTCCAGGAGCAAAGAGAGATCTTGCCATATATGTCTCGCTTGAAAAGGTCAAGACCTGTCAGGAAAACTGTTAGGGAACTAAAAATATGATCCATATAGATCAGATTATCCACGAGCCAAACACATCCCGCTGTGTGAAAGCACGCAAGCATGCCATCGTGCGCTACTTCGAGCGTGTGTGTACACACAACAAAGAAATCCTCTCGTGGCCTTCAATGAAAAAGTGCTTTTGAAATCACACAGAGCCTGTTGTCATCTGAGCTTTTCCGCACTTCAACAAATAGACGGGATTAACAGGGGCAAACACGTAACCTCTCTCTGATCATAAAGCAAACACCTGAGTTTGCGGCCAAACTTCAGTGTAATCAAGAAAACTACTGTTATTAATTTCATACATTATTTATACTGCATGCATTGTGTTGTGTCATGTTTTATTCAGCTCTTTCTTTCATGCTCAAAGTTGAACTAGTTGAGAGGTTTTCTGTGTTTCTGCAACTATGTTTCCATTCTGTCATTCTTCTCTCCAGCTTTTACATAAAACTGTCTCAACCTGGGATCCTGTGGGATCCTCCATCACATCACAGTGATTTTGTTGGGGGGGGGGTTAAAATATTCTGAATAGACATATTTTCCATCATCTTGGAAAGAACTGAACTGAAATGCTAAGTTTTTGTTGACCTAAAGGCCAACTTTACTGTCTAAACTGTGTCTGATGGAGGCCCATATTCCCTGCTCATGATCTCTCTGCCTTCATTTTCTGTTATCTCTCCACTGTTGACTATTACAGGCATAAAAAGCCCCCCAAAATTACTTCTACCGCATAAACCAAGACAGTCTTCCAGTTACTCCAAATTACTTACAGACCTCATTGTCAAAGGCTGTCACTGAGACGTTTGACTCAAGAAATAGTCCCTATGAGGGCTGTTGACTGCATGTTCTACGTTAACCAGAGTAATGAGAACATTTTGTGAGCGTCACAAATAGAAGTGTTTCACCCTTATTATGTTAGTGTGGAGAGAGTCATCTCAAAGTCAGACAACTCAAAAGCCTGGGCATGTGAAACAGAATGTGTCTGCATGGCTAGATACCACTCCAGGTAAATGAACACATCTACATAGGTAGTATTATGACCTATAATACAGTACAGTACCTGCAGCTCCAGTTTGACCATTGGTACTGGCAGCTATGGTGCTGTTTTCATACTGCTCCAGTGGAATCTGGTCTAGACTGGACTCCGGGTCCTCCAGGTAGGCATTTCCTCCTCCGCCAGCTGCAATCAGCAGGGGAACCAGCTCACCTCCCTCCATCTGACGAGACAGCATCTCTGTAAATCTCACTCATTTGAGCACATTTCAATATACACGCTCAGTGGCGCACACACATTTGCATTTCACTGCAAATGAAAAATTAGTTTGACAAAGCATCAGTGCAAGTAATAAAGAAAATTAAACATGACTCAGGAAGCCCCTGCTTTCTGCAGACAGGAGATAATAATAATAATAATAAAAGTAACAACATTTTTCTCATGGCAATTTTATGATAACCTTGTGGATTAGAGCGCGAGACCCTGCTGAATCATTTCAATATGCCTACAGACATTTCTGATGTCTATCAGTACGTACACTTAATCGGCACGAGTTATCAAACCCACAGAAAGGACACAGAGTATTGAAACAACACAGCTTCTTCTGTCACCTTAAAGATGTAGGTGGCCCCCCCTCCTCCGCCTCCTCCCCCAGCCCACTCTGCACCGGCCTCTCCCCTGAGGTTGTCTTCAATCACTGACGACTCTCCCAGACAGATCTTCTGGGTGTGCGGATTTCTCTACACCACGGGGGGAGAGCGAGACTTCAGAGAAAGAAGCCAGCTTCACAAACGTATGCAGCAGGAAGGAATTGTTTTTTTTACCTCGGTCACTCTCTTGTCTCTCCTCTCCCTGACAAAAGATGTCTCCAGTGGGACATCCCATGTCAATAAATCCTTCAACCCTACTCACCCCTGGACATGCGTCCTCTCCCTGGTGGCCCACCAAAATGTGAAGTACGTCTCCTTTCTCCAGAGGAAATATGGCAGATATGAAGACCCCGTGGTTGCGTTTGTTGTGGTTTTTGGCTCCTTTCCCTCCTGCAGCCCCATAGGCGGAGATCCTGAGGAAGATTATTTCACCACGAGAGGATTAAATACTGAAAGAAATTGTTTTCTTGTTCAGACTCCACAGCATCTATCATACAAGATAGATGGGCTACATTACACTTGAGCAAACAGGTGTAGAAGTCTAATCAGGAGACACAGTCATCTGCACTTTAATAGAAGTTTCCGGTAACTCATCAGATTACAGCCTGCAATGTACAGTGTAATTCTTCCCAATTCAGTGTCATTTTTAGTGTACCAGGACAGTATGTGCTAATAAAAAACAGGATATGTAGGGACAAGGAAACAAGATGTGAAGTTAGGGAGTAAAGGGATAACAATGTGGGAATTTGAAAAGAATTTATATTGTACTGCAGCGCAATTTAAGGCCTGAAGGTACTATAGTTATCAAAAATAGGCACCAGACATACAGTTAAGTGTATCATCAATAACTCAGGGGTGCAGTTCAGGCCTAACTTCTGTGTAACCCACGCTACAAAATAAAGGGTGTAAAGGCAATTCTAAGTGACAAGCTCATGAGAGAGACAATAATCAGGACCAAATGTAGCTTTAGCAGATCTGATTTTGTTCTCTTCAAACATTTTTTCCAAACACGTTTCACCCAAAACTCAGGACAAAAGAAATCAAAGTAATCTTTTGACCAAATTGTTCAATCCCAAAGGCCCTTTCGGTATACACTTTAGTTTACATTTATGCAGTCCTCAGTGATATCACAGTCTCTTAATCAAGTGTCAGTTGGCTAAATATCCCAAAAGAAGACACCAATGTAACTGAGGGCTTTTGCTTGCAGTTTAGAGTTGGCTCAAACTCTTGTTTCTGTCACGCCACTCTTCTCTGCAATGCATCTGTCCTCTCTTTCAACATGCTCTCCCTCACATGTGCCAGCGATTATCACCCTCTCCTCTGCTGTGCTACAGCCACTCACTCACAGGTGTCATCAATTCTCTGCTGTGGAGTAAAGGAGCACTCAGCTGGTTTTTTCTTTTTTTGGGGGGTGGCTGCTACAGCATGTATTTTAAAGTACTACGTACCTGTTCTGTACCTGTTTGGAGTAACTGACTTACTGAATTTGTTGCCAGCAATACAAGCAATACTCTACTGTTATCAGCTGTACCTCTTCAGTGAAGGCAAGTGGTGCATGATTACTTTCAAATAAATCCCAGCAAATGTATGAAATGCTATGTAGCTCTCTTTCATCATCACCTGAACTTCCAGCTTTGTTGCTCAATGGGTCATACTGTACCCTGCAATAACAGTAAAAGTACCTCCACTAAAAATTTATTTTAAGTTTCCATGTGCATGTATGTTTTGGTACGTACTCTAATGGTACACTGTGCAAATAATTAGACCGCAAACTGGCAGGAATTAAGCTGAACTTTGAGGGCTGTAATCTCAAGCGTTACCAGATTTCCTCTTAAAGATACCACGTGTTGATGTTGTCATGAAGTACAGCTGTGTATAATTTAGTCAAAGTAATTCAACACCCTGTAAATCCCATGATTAATCATACCACATTTCCATTGAACGTTGAATCTCATGTTGTGAGTGTGATAATGAGGTCCCATGAGCGGCTGTGCAAAGACAATCAAATTGATTTAGGTCTTGATTTGGCAAGACAACAATCAGTTATGCTGAGCATGGCCAGAATAGTTTAGACCCCAAGCATGCGGTCACACTGCCTCTAAATTGTCATGCCCAGCTCTCTGAGTCACACAGTGATGTTAACACATATGGACCACGCCCCTACAAATAAATAAAAGGTTAAAGGACAGTGGAACTCTTTCTGTCCAGATAAAGCCTGTGGCATCGTGCATAATGGGAATCACAGCTTTGACTGGACAGCATGGCTATATTTGATAGTTTTGCTATTGTCAACAAATCCTATGAAAAGACCAAAACCGACCCTTTAATTCTTTCTTAATACAAAATATTTCATTTAACATTCATTTTTTTTTTAAGAAGACTAAATTATTTTCTTTAACACCTGCACTGCTATTTTTAGCAAATGTCACACACACACACACACACACACACACACACACACACACACACACACACACACACACACACACACACAGGATAGTAAGTGCTCCTGACTGACTCACTCAAAATAAACTGCATCACACAGTGCAGCTGTATGGCTCATTTGTGTATTTTTTCCTTTTGGACAATTAAGGTGTATGGCACAGTGGAATAAGATCTATTTAGCTTTGACTACACAGAAAAAACTTATTAATAGGATCAATTCCTTGTAGGTTTTGGTCTTTCCATGGGACAACAAGAAAAACACAGAACTTCTGGCCTGTCAACTTCCAATTTAAAGCTCAAGTAAATTATCATAAAAGCCACCTCCTCTATCACTTACAGGTATCTGTTAGTAGCAGGTACCCTCCACATTTGGACTCCTTTCAGGGGACCTTCCTTCCCCACAGTCACGCTGACATTTTTGTTCCTGTAGGTGCTGTCACACTGGGCCTGGGTTGGGCCATGGGGACCACTGGCACCACATGAGTTAAACCACCACGTCATTAAAGAAACTTCTGGAAAAATGGAGACAAATAAAAAGAAAAACACGGACATGAGTTGGTGGGAGATTTCAGAACTGTTAATTAACCTCGATTCCAAAAAAGTTGTGCCGCTATAAAACATAAATAAAAACAGATGCAATTATGTGCAAACAAACTGTGTTTACTGACAATGGATTTACAAAGTGAACACATACACAATCATGTGTTCACAAAGTGGTGAATCTCACTCCATCCTTGCTTGTAAACGACTGCGCCTTTCATACCCAATCATGATACTACCACCTGTTACCAATGAACCTGTTTACCTGTGGAATGTTCCAAACAGGTGATTTTGGAGCATTCCACAACTTTCCCAGTCTTTAGCTGCTCCTGTCCCAACGTGTTGAAGCATTTTAGTGTATCAAATTCAGAATAAGCAGATATTTATAAAAATCAATGAAGCTGATGAGGTAAAACATTAAATATACTGCATTTGCACTGCTTTCAATATGTCAAAAAGGATTAGCAAGTTATCACTTTCTGTTTTATTTATGTTTTACAGTGTCCAAACATTTTAATGGGTTTTGTACTTTATAGTCACTTGGAAAAAATCTTTAAAACACAACAAAAAATGAAAATAAATAGTGAGACTAAGATAAAGAACTAGACAAGGAAGAACAGAAACAAGCATATGGCACAACATCTAGGAGAGGAACTGGAAATTGCATTAAGCACCTGGTATGTGAGCCCTGAATGAAGAATGGATTAAGAGCTTCTGGTCAGCTGATATGGTAGATAAAGCTTCAAGCATTAAGAGAAATTGTGCAATCCACCATCTGGTATGTAAATTCTGCATGCAGAATGGATTAAAAATGACACGGAGGACAAGGGGCCCTTTGGAAATGATCAAGGTATCCAAGGTGACAGCTGAAGCTGCGCACTACCTGAGGCCGAGGGCTCTGGAAGGGGGCTCAAGAAATCCTCCAAGTCCACCATGGGCACGAGAGAGTTGAGATCTGAAGAGAGGCAGTGAGCCAAGGTGAAGAAAGGTGGGAGGAAAGAGAGAAAAAGAGTCACAGTCACCAATCTACAGATCACTGAAGCATAAATTATACCCTGACAGAAAGCGACATGGATTAAAGGAAATCACAACAATTCATGGAAGGGTATTTCGGATGAACACTGAGACATTTCTTCAGGCTAATTCCTGGAAAAATCATGACTATATTTATCTTTAAGTCTTCTTCATCCACTGTGTAACACGCAAACACAGTGAATTACATCTTACAGGATAGCGCTGTCCACACAGTGTTGGCCTTTGTCTGCTCCTGAAGCCAATGTGGAGAGCCTCCATGATCGAGTTTCAACACCATAAAAGAATTCAAGCCTCTTCATCATAAATGTGATGAAACATTAAGTTAATTCATGGCTTACTAAGTAACTTTGGGATCCTGAATTGATAACAGTTGGAAAATGCTCCAGTCTTGCCCAATTGGAGCTGAGCATCAGTCATACAACATGCCATCACTGTGCCCCCTCAGAGATTTTAAATCATCCTTCCCTCGAATCACAAAACAAAAACAGTCTTACCCCTTTAATTCACCAAAGACAAATTTGTGAATCTCTGAATCAACTATGTTCCCATTTCAACAGAGCAGAGAAGAGTTCTTAAAAAATTCTTTCACATGACTGTGAGAATTAAAAACCCAAAGTATAATGACGCTGACAGAGGAATGTTGGCTCACATACTGCGGTACTGCAATTGCAGCAAAGCATCAAGTGTTGGTTACCCTCCTGTCACGGCCAATAACTTAAATGGGGTATCAAATGACTGACTGACGACCGGCGGAGTGAAAGACAGCAGTCATCAGTTAGTCTCGACAACAGTCTCAACAGTTGAGAGGACTCCCTGTGCTCCTCTGCTCTCCACTGCATTCAGCATGAGCTTGATTTCATGAAGTGTAAGACCATTTGAAAAGTAATAAGGAGAGACATAAGCAGACACCTGCAAGACAGATTGACAGCGCTGCACCACATTCTGTGGCCACAAGTGCTAATTAAAGATACGCTGCAAAAGTTTCGTTTGTGACCAAAATACATTGTGTGTATCCCTGAGGTCTAAGAGATATATTAAAGACATTTCTTTACTCATAAAACATTTTCACAACAGACTTTGCTGTCTTCTTCTACTGCATTTGTTGGCGCCTTGCTGCTCTTCTTTGCACATTACTGTCCCAACTCAGGAATGTAAAGAATGCAGTGTATGTCCATACCCAGCTCCATAGTTCCACTAGTGGATAAAAATAATAAGGGATAACAGTCAAGCAACTTTCCCTAAATTTCCTAAGACTAATCTAGATCTAAATGCAGAGTACGACAGTCACAAGTGACTCAGCAGTTAGACAGCACCGGCTGTTTTTCATCAATTCAACTTTCCATTTGTGCAGCATGTAAAATTAAGATGCTACACAGGCTCCCTTTATGGTAGAGAAACTAATGTGAGCAGTGACTTAGATGTTTACTCCCCCTGGCAAAGGCGATTCCTTTTTAATTTTTACATAATTACTACCACAAATACATGTTGCACCAAATGGTGGTGTTTCTGTTTTGATCTCCAGCTTTTAATAATGGCACGTTAGCAACAGCTTACCTGTGTTGAAGCAGGCAGCTCCAACTGCAATGTCATCAAGAGCAACATCAGCATTGGAGCCTTGTCTCCACATGGCTGTCACCTTAACGTGGAACCTGCAGCAAAGTACACACCATTTGTGTATTTAAGTTACAGTTGTTGTCTTCATGTAAAAGGCAACAGGAATGTACAAAAACAGCTGGAGAAGAAGAGTAAGTCAAATCTTCACAGTTATTACAAATTCTTTAAGCCCCTTTCAGTCATACAGTCTATCCCTAAAATGTTAAGGAACATTTCCTGCATGGGGTCATGTGTGAATGGGAGCAGGAATCGATGTTGGTATGACTGTGCTGTGAATGACAGCAATGAGATATCAGGGGCAAGCGAACCAATCACAAGACTCTGCTGATGACATACTTGAATCCATGACTAGACAGATCATGAAAAAGCGTTTACTTGTCTCGCTAAAAAATTAAATATTACAGAGTCCAACATGAAAAACATGAGTGAAAACGAGTAAATGGAGGTGAGACCATGCTCAATTCTTTTGCTGTAGCACTTCAGTGTTACATAACCATCTGCTTCTCTAACCTTTTTTCATTTTACATACCCATGACCAAGGCCGGTCAGCTGCAGGGCAACATCTTCCCAGTCATCTGTCCACTGACCATTTCTCTCCCAGACCAGTGGTGCAGTGGTGGTCCCATTCTCCTCTATAGCCACCAGCAGAGAACCATTGAAGTCTCCATACATGTACAGAGAGAAACGCATCTGCACAGAAAAACAGATGCAACTTCAGGAGGGAGAGAGACAGCAGATGACAAAATCTTTTGTTGCCTCACAAATAGAAGGGAACAAAAATACGTCAACAAAATGATTTAATAACTGCATCTGTCTAAAAAACTGACCTGGCAGGCAGTAGTAGAGACCGGAGGAGGGAAAAGCGAGCTCTGAATGGAGGCCTCTCGAAGGGAATTACTCTCTCTTACCTGCAGAAACAGGAAGTGCCCTGGGGGCGCACAATAAATGTGACACAGCAGAACACTGACCAGGTCATGAAACGCTCCGTTATGAAAATAATGAAACAAGAGACACAGCAATGGTTTGGAAAGTTTGCGCTGAACTCTGTCAAGATGTACATTTTGAGCTTGTTTTATTGCTGGACAGAAACCAGCAGCCTATAAAATAAAAGCTGTGCTCAGACAACCAAACTAAGTTAGACACCAGAATGTGATGATTCACCAGAGGGATACGAGGTGTTTATATGTGCATTTCACATGTGCTGCACACACACGCTGCCAACCTGGTGTACTCTGCAGACTGACACCCTGCATGTCTTCTCCCGCCAGCAGCTCGTCTCCAGCGACTCTTCTCCAGGCCGAGTGCTGGTTGGACACAGACCAACCACAAGCATCCCGTTCAAATGAACAGTGTGAGCCAAATGGAAGAGCATCTGGGGAGCAAAAAGATTTCTGTCATATGTTAAAACAGTTAAGAAGTCAATCTTTTCCCCTTGATTGATGAGAAATTACCTCAGCACAAATAATACAAATATAAATTCTGTTTTAGTCTGTGCTTGCACATGTTTCCTTTACTGACACACTGCATGGTGTCTGGATTCTGATATGCCTGCTTCACTGCATCTGCAGGGTTGGAGTGTCATGACCTCTCATAGACTTTGCAGGAAATATGCTTGTTTGACGTATTCCAGTCACATGAGACGCTAGATAACAATTTAATCTCTTTGCATCCAGCATAACAAAAGCTGGTGTATTTAGTCTCGAAGCAGGGGGGGAAAAGTGCCAGTTTCAAAATGAAAAGTGCCTTCCAACAACTCCAAACCAATGTTGTTTTCATGTTGACTGCCCCAAGAGTCACTTGGCTTACATATTTGAAGATACAACGTCACTGTCATATCGCCCACACATTATAACTGTCAACACGTTACAGAAATAGTTGTGGGAAATGTGCTGTGTGTGTGTGTGTGTGTGTGTGTGTGTGTGTATGTATATAATTCCATGTCTTTATGAATATGCAGTACATACTTGCTTTTATCACCTTCTTTTACTATTGTACTACCATATTGTCATTAATTATTTTGTGTTGCTCAGTTTCAATAACTACACAACAATAAACATTTTTGTTTTAAACTCTAAATTCTGAAATACATTTGTGAATCCTTTAGTGAGAGTTCACCATCTTATTCCATATGTCCTGAACACAGAGAGAAAAATGGCTTCTAGTCTTTTCATCTGATCTTGAGATGATAGATTGTTCAAAAAAGACATTTACAAAATGTCGGAGTGTATTTTATGAGCATTGAAAAAACTGCACCACCTCTGTGACCCAGTTCCTTTCCCCTGGGGATCCACAGCTCAAGGACTTTAAATAGCTCTGACTTCATTGATTTCATTACTGACTAAAGTGGGGCCTTCTGATTCTAGGTGAGGCAAAGTGTTTTTCTTTGTGATTGAAGAAGGAAGCTTGTTACATGTTAGACTGAAATTGGAAGAAATGAAAGGTATTGACTGTCTAAAAACAGCCTTTCTGCTGCATATCTTTCAAATCTGACATGTCAAAACACTAATCCGCAGGCGGTGTGTCAAATTATAATAGAGTGGAATATTTTGTGATTAGACGTTTTACAGCCTTGACTTCGAGACGAAACCTTTAAAAAACAAAGCATATCAAATTCCTAATGATACAATAAAGGAATTTCCTGCTAATTAGGAAAAAAGCAGCTGTGGAGAACATTTTGATGCAAATTATCAGAAAACCGAAGCTCCACTCAGGCTTCACACATTAAATGTCCATATAATAGTTACTTCTTGCACTTTAAATATATTGTGTAGAGGCCCTTGGCATGGAATAATCTGGTACCTCTGGTCAAAGGATTAACAATTTATCATGGATCTAAACTTCAACAAAGCTAATGCAAATTAATTATAACCTGCCAGTAGCCCCATATTCTGCTTTAAGACTCCTGTACTGTATGCTGGCCTCACTTAACTCTCCACCCACAGTCACACAAAGTGAAGCACACATACAAGTCTTCTGCTATTCGTAATGTTTACACACTCCCACTCTCGGTCCAATGAGTGCAATGGTGCAGGCCAAATCACATAAAAATCATTCAAGGCCATGCATGGTAAAACCTCTAAATGCGACCAAAATTTCCCCTCAAAGCATCATCCTGTTCTGCACCCTGTGATTTTAGCGAGAAAAAAAAAAAAAACAAAAGCTCACCACAGATGAAGCCTTCATCCTCTCCTAAAGGACAGTCAGTGTGGAAGTTGCACACTTGGCTCTGATCGATGCAGCCTCCTGAGGTTTCACAGTGGAAAGATTCCCCACATGCCCCATCCAGCTCGATGACCTGGTGTTCTGCATCCAACCAACCACACAATTACACAATACTGTCATTGCACATCCTCGATTTCACAGAGAACTCAGCCAAAATCCGCTGCAAAAACAGTTTTTTATCTGGAAGTCATTTAACCCTCAAGTTTCAAATGTACCTTTCTTTAAAGGAATAGTTAATAGGGAATACGCTTATTGGATTTTTTGTTGTGTCAGATGAGAAGATCAATACCAATCTGGTATTAAATATGAGCAGTCAGGAGCCACTTAGTTTAGTTAGTTTACAGAGTGGGATCAAGGGGAAAAAGCCAGCCTGGCCAAAGGTCCAACGGCAATAACATCCAACAACCAGCCTCTCTTAAACTCCCTAATTGTGGTATCTCCTTTGTTTCATCCTTAACGAAAACCAAAGTGTAAAAATGACAATTCACTGTTTTATCGCAACAGCAGGAACAGGAAGCAGGAACTTCCTGCAGTCTTGGCAGCAGCCAACAAATAGAGTGCCACATCTAACCCTCTGCCAGAAACCGAATAAGCGTATTTAAAAAATTTTTTTCTCAAAAGCAACCTGCTGCTTTAAAACCAGGCAACCGGCCAAACAAGGAGGATAGTGTTACCTGTTTACAATGTGGAAAATCAACTATAACTCTTCATGTTATTTGTCTTAATTATTTTGATAGGGAGGCCAAAATATTGGAAACACCTCTTAATAAAATGAAGTGGAGAACAACAGTTTAACTATGACCTCATTGACAAACACAGAATTGAATTAACACATTTCTGACAACAAAAACTGATTATGAGCATTATAAAGGCGGAATCTATGTTGTTCTGAATTTCAGCTGTGAACAGTGAGCCAACAGTCAGCAGGTTTTCAGTTTAGAAACTGTACAGCTGGTTCCTTCTAAGGTGCTTATCAGAGGAAACAGCTGCTTGAGGGTTTGGTTTGAACACAAATGAGTAAATCAGAGCTTCACAGAACATGATGCACTCACCTGATTCACAGTCTATGAGCTCCAGAGAGTCTAGAGCCACAGTGGCTCCATCTTTATCCAAGCAGGAAGTATAGAGCAGGGTCACCTGAAAGGGCTCATCCACCTGACCAATCACAGTCTCCAGAACCTCCCACTCAGCCCTGCATCAAGATCAGACGTACTGGCGTCATAGCTTTGCTGTCACTAAGCAACCACATTTACCTGCAGTCAATCACAGGGCTAACAAGGTTAATAAAATTAGCTCATGTCATCAGCAAACTGAAAAAGTAAAAGGTTTTGATGGATGTCAGTTGCAGTTCTCCAACCCAGATGTTGCTCATCCTCGTAAACAGGCTTTGGCAGAAACAAGCAAAGTTTTATACATTTTCCATGTTTATAATAAATCTTAAAGAAGAAAATCTGCTCTTAGGGCCAAACTCTGCAGAATTACATGAAGAGTACAGACTAATTAAGAAAATAAGGTGACTGGTGGTGTCTTCCTGTGAGGACTCAAGTCTTGAAATTTATCACATAAATACATTTGAACATAAATGACATTTGACTACAAAACATAATGATGAAGACACCATTTATCATAGCCTGAAACTCTAAAAATTGAAATTACTGTCAGATTTTCAAATTTTCAATGGTCCTTGAACACATCATGCATTACAAATCCTTCCATCTGTAAAATAATCGAATCTAAGCTTAAATAGTGATATTCATTGAAATCACTTAATTCTACATGTCGCATGTGTCGAAAGCGTAAAACAAATCCATCCTGTGAAAAACATAAAATTATACACTCCTCATCGCAACCGGGAAGCCTTGAATGACTTGTCACATGAGATAAATTCAGTGAAGCTCGATTGAACTGCAGGCCGTGTTGACACAGAGCCGAGAGGAAAGGCTGAAAATGCCAAAGTTTGTAGTTGTTTTCCAATACTTGTGGGAACTTGGAAAAATGTTCAACTCTTTTTTCTTTTTCTTTTTTTTGAACAATTTATGGTATCAAAACTGTTACAGAATACAAAAAAAAAAAAAAAAACATTTTTGAGTTCTCTGTTCTTCCAAAGACTGTGCTGTTTTGAGGTGCAGGATTGATACACTGCAGTAAAAAACAAGCCCACAGGAGCAAAAAACGGCCACAAACTGCTTGTTGTTCACGGGGTTCCTTTACTAGTTTATATTGTAGCAAACTCTGTGGCAGCTCTGGGATCATGGTTACTTTGTGGTATTTTATTGTAACCAAACACTTTGTTTAAACAAGTGGATTTCTCATCAGAATGAACTAAGAGGGCCTTGTAAACATGTTGAATATATTTTCTTCCTCATAAAACATTTCGAAAGGCCTTTTGGTTTGTTTTAATACCTGCATTGTTTGTTTCAGTTTGCGGAATTCACGTTTTGTTCTTAAACTGGCACACTGCTCCTTTTAAAGCCCAACACTGCTACTGTTGTCCATATTTAGTCAGAAGAAAAATGTCTACAACGTTAACAAAGAATACAGCTCATCAAAGCGTTTCTCTACCACACTACCATCCACATACCTTCAGTACACGGTATAATCAGTATATGTTTTTTGGCTTCTTCAATTTCGACCTGACATGCCTCAACTTGTGCAAAGCCAGGACACACAGAGTAGCGGATGAGCCATTGTTCACATTTTTTATTTTTATCTGTGAATGCGGTGCTATGTGATGGCACCTTCGCTTTTACTCGACACATTCAAATGCATCTCTCGCAGTCCATTTCTAAAAATAGCCCTATGCTGTCACAGCTTAAAAATGACTGCACATTGAGTGAAGTGGGTGAGTAATGGTTCACTATTGCGAAGATACGGTGAAATGAAAATAATGCATACAATCTAGCAGCTATTTCCAGGAACACTACACCTCTGTTTGGCAGGGACATATGTTGAATTATGACAGTGGCTGATTTCTGAGAACAGTCAGGTGAAACATTACAACACACACACCACGACAGCAGAGCATGTGACACTACATTACACACAACAGTAGTTACATCTACAGGTTAGTTTGGGATGAATGGTGGGCTGAATTAATTAATCCGCTGTCTGTGTGTGCCTCATAATGGAATTGCTCAGTCCATTACTGCACCCATAAAGCCAGTGTACAAACTTATTGCATATGCCCATCCATCCCTCTTCTGTCCTACCCAATTATGTACAAATTCATTTCCAGAGTCTGCATCTAGAGACATGAATGCTTTTAGCTGCTCTAAAGATGGCTGTGCTTCAGCATTAGATCAATAGGAAATACCTGTGCCCATTTCCCAAACAATATACAGAAGACTACTGTCCCCAAATGCTCACAATTGTACAGTTTGTCCGACATGAAAGTTAAGGAACATTTTCTTTATTGAACCTTGGTAGCGCAGAAGGAAAAGGGATTAGTTTCTGTGCCCTTGTTCACGTCAGAAGGCCTCAGTCACCTTTCAGCGCAGTGAATCTATGCTCCCTTTATTTATTCTATAGGCTGAGCCTCAGCTTAACAAGCACTTCAATCAGTAAAGATGCAGGGGTTTGCTTTTTGACACTAATTCAATTGACATATTGTGGTGCATAAATACTACATAAATAACGGTTCAGTTCAAACACCATGGCAGAGGCATGAGGAGTGTGTTTGCTGACCTGCGGTCGTCACGTCCCCTCTGGTTAAGAACCACAGAGTGAAAAGTTGAACCTGAGACAACTGGTTTGATCAGGAGTGTGAGGTTCCCCACTGCTGGACCGGCCTCATACAGAGCCACCTGCAAGATGCAGTACTTGTCGCTTCCCGGCAAGACTGGGCTGGTTATGTGGTACTCGCATCTCCCAGAAGCCTTGGCAGCAGGGGAGGATTGCAGAAGAAGGAAGTGCCCTACGGTAATAAGAAAGAGTAGAAAATTCATGTTTGACATGTTTACAGCAGTCTCGTAACACTGTCACTCCAGTAAACCATTTGATAAATGCTTCAACATTAGGACAAATCCCAGACTGGCCATTAGGGTATAAGCACAAAATCAAAATAAATGTCAAGGGTGGCTGATTCAAAATAGCTTTGAGTAAGTCCAAAGATCCATTACTGTGTTTTCTAACATCGAAATATGTTTCGTAGAAGAAGGAGGCATGAGCAGTATCCTGAAGAACTTAATTAATTTCTCCTTTGCACTCTTACCATCAGAGCTTCCCACTGAGTGGTCGCTCACAGGTATCATCCCAGTCTGGGAGTTCTGTGGCTGCTGTGGCGACACCACTGACCAGTCACTTTGGTCGCTGTGATTTGATGACCTCCAGAGGCACAGAGTCTCAAAATCACAAGAGGCACCTGAGAGACAGAAAGGTGAGTGTGTCGTCTATAATTTAGTTTTTTGTTTGCATAAAAATTCCAGGATGTGAGAAATTTGCTGTGTGTGTGTGAAAAAAAAGGGTTTGAGGCAGGAAAACAAGAGGATGTACGTTATTTACAGCTGCCAAAACAATACTTATATACTACTTGAAAATACTATATTTTCATTTTTGAGGAATTCCACATAGCATTTTGACCAGCTTTACCTGTTGAAGATGATTTGATTCACAGAAACAGTTATTTAAAAGACTGAAACTTGATTTTTCAAACAACAAGATTTTGCAGTAAACAAACAAGCATCTGTGATTCCCCCACAAATGAAAAAGAAAGGTCCCGGTGAGGATAGACAAGGAAGAAGTTTACAGTTTGTTTTCTCTGGATCACGAGAAAAGTATTCCATGGTCTCAACATAACAAGCTGTCTTTTGAAGATTATGAAATGCATGAGGCACTTCACAAAAGCTGAAAAGCCCTGTGAGTTTCCCAGCCTAATAACCACCTAGAGGTCGTGGTTGTATTCCTCTGCCACCCAGTCAAGTTACATCCATGATGTCCAGACTCACATAAAATACGTACTGAAGATTTGCGGGAAATAAAATCAATATATTCTTGAGTTACAGCCAAAAATGTGTTTTGTGAAGTCACAGCGACCTTTGACCACCAAAATCTAATGAGTTCATTCTAGAGTCCAAGTGGACATTTGTGCCCAATGAGAGAAAATTCTCTTTTGATGTTCCTGAGATGCCACGTTCATGAGAATGGGACAGACGGACAGATGGAGGAAGGTTTTATGCCTCCATCTTATGTGACACATGTACCAGATGCTGTTCATTCAAGTAATCGCTGTACTTCATAAAAAAAAACTCAGAAAAGTTGTTTTAAAAATACCGTCAAAAACAAATGTTAAATAATGGTTTGAAAATTCCTGGAGTCATACCAAGATCATGACCTCCTTCACAGACTAATCACTTCCTTGGCTCACAGCCCAAACTTCCTCCAAATTTAACTGAACAGCAAGATCTGCTGAACAGCCAAACAGAGAGACCCTTTGTAATATCTGAGTGATTTTGCGTCTGTCTGTGTTTGGAGGGTTTGAGGAACAGGATGAGATAAGAAGAAACGTTTGAGACATCATGTGATGGCTGGAGAGGAAACAGCCACTACAGCTAATATGGCAAACAGGCGTAGAAACCCCTCTCGGGGTAAATGACAGAAAATGAAGCGCATCATTAAATTGTTATTTCAGTGAAACCCACTTTCATTTCTCTCTGTCATAAATCAACTAAAAATATGCTTTCTTTGATCACAAATGGCCTATAAATGCAGCTGGTTTGGCTTTTCAATGGCAAACTGTTTTCCTGGTGTTCCGCTTTGTTCCTTTAATTTCACCATCATCTAACAGACGGACCTCGAGTTAACCTCTCCACTGAACTTCATAATGAGAAGTTTTCTGTTTCTCAAGATTCCCGTGGTGGACAACTGACAATATAATCGTTCCTGACCTTCAAAAGGATTTGAAGTTTTCAGGTGCTGTCTGTGTACTCATCACAGTTTCCCCTCTTGACACAGACTACTTGTTTTCTGTTTGTATGCGTGCAAATGTGTGTGTCAGCACATCATTAAGTACACAAGTCTTACTTTGGCTGCCATCTTCTGAGCCCAAATGATGAGTTAACAGCTGATCTGAGAAGTCTTTCTCCAGAAAACTGGCCAAGAGAGCGTGGCAGGTGCTGCTAACTGAGGAGAGACAGACAGAGACGGTGGTTACAGTACTTGTTTTTCTTATGAGGGCTAGTCATACATACATACAGTACTTCAAACTGCTATACAATGCATTTGACTGTCCCCGATCACCTCAATCAACCTGTTTGAGTTAGAATTACATTGAGGAAACAAATAAGCGCCTGGGTTGTGCACTCAGCTCCAGTGTGTGTCGGAGGAATAGATGGCAGCCAGCAGCTGGTCGGGATTTTGCCAGATTGAAAACGTGAACAGACATGTCCAAAGACACAAAGGTTAGAATTACCCATATGTGCAATTGTGAGTGTGAATGACTGTCTGTCCGTATGCGTCAGGCCTGTGACAGATTGGACGTGTCCACGATTGGACGTGCTCTGCCTCTTGTCTAATGTGAGCTGGGATGAGCACATCTGAGATTTTAAAGGCCTAAATGAAGATGACATGCGCAAAGAGTTTAAGAGAAATACAGTGTTCACAATTGTATTTCCATGCATTTACCGTGTCATAATTAAACGAAAACATATGTTCAGTGACACTTAATTAAGCAGGTACACATAATGAGGATGCAGAAAAGGTCAGATGAAACAATGTTCACAACTGGTTAGTTTTGTTTAGATTTTGGGTTGAGAGAACGACACGAAACACATTCGTGACAAACTGTTTCATATTCATTTTACAGACAGTTCGCATGTGAGCTCTCTTGTTCATAATGTCAGTGATCATTGTCAATTGTGAAATAACGAAGATGTGCCTTTTCAAGTGATCTTCAAACGTAAAAAGTACACGAAAAGGGAGGCAATTGTGGCAAATGAGGAACTTTTTATACCAACATGTTTTTTTTACAGCATACATTGAAAACTGACGCTCGGGGCTTAATTGTCAACAAACAGAATCCTTTGAAAACCACGAATCATTTCTGTTGTGCAAAATACTCAACGCAATTGAGATTCCCTCCACATGTTTGCCTGATGCCACTTTCAGCAGCACATTTGCATGACCGACCTCTCAGTGCGTCCGCTGTAGATGAGGCAATATGGAGGCAATTTACCCATTCTGTACTGTGGATCATTTGATGCCACTCAACAATAATGTCGGCAATAAGTATCCTGTCATCCTGGGATAATCAAGTTCTTTCCTTGTGATAGGAAGATCAGTGTCACGGGAAAACAAAAGGCCATCGTTAAAAATAAGTATTTTAAGATTTCCAGTTAAAGGGATGAAATAAGTGCTGCCAATTGAATGAATTTATCCATGGATGTGAATCAGGCAGACATGATCCTGTGAACGTTTTATTTACTCAAGTCTCTCCAAACAGTGTCACCCTTCTGTCCAGATGTCATAAGCCTGATACTTCCTGGTCCTGATATACGATGTACCACTGTGTACCACATGTGCTCTGAGCTCTCAGCAATAAACTTTATGAACTGCACAGGCTTTCTGGGCTTTCTGGGCTATTTTTTCAGTAAGCAGGGTTTGAACTTCATGCTCAAACTCATTCTTTACTTTTCATGTCATGTTTTGTGTGTGCAGCTGTCAAAATATGCACCAGTATCCTCATATTTGGTTATCTCTTGCCTCACCACTCAATATGATGGGCAGCTCTTCAGGTATGAAGATCTGTGCCTTCTGGCTTGGTTGGAACAAGCTAGTACAAGCTAGGCTGTTTCACGGATATCCCTGCCTGGTCCTTTAATTGGTCCTCACTCAGAGCTTTAAAATCAACTGAAACCACCTCTGGATATTTCTCGGAAAAAAATAATTTAATTTAGATTTAGATTTGCGGTTGACTTTGTGTTCTTGTTCTGAAAAGATGCTAAGATGTAGTATTAATTAAACATGAGGCAGGATGGACAGTTTTTTCATCATCATTAAGTATTCATTAAGCAATATGTGTAATATCAGTGAAACTAAATGTAATTCAAGCCTGGGTCACTATATAAACAATTCGGCAAATTTACTTTACATTGCATTTGTAGTTCTTTTGTTAAGACTGTTATTATGATGTTAAACACAATAACCGATTGAATCATTGTGTGTTATTTGCTAGATTGATTAAAATGTGAATGAATGCAGGGAATAGCATTAACATGGGTTTATCTAATTATTTACTTTATGGTAACCTGTCCAATGTGATTCATGTCTCAGTCCAGTGCACACTGGGAATGGCTTTGGTGCCCATAATAAATAGATGGAAGTATAAAACACTTTGATCCATAAATAGGGCCACTGCAAAAACTCCGAACAAATGAGCGACAGACATGGTCTTGTTCTGGAAGATGACTGAAAGGGAGGGCATTTGACATGTGACATAAAATTCAACATACTAACTAGCATGACCAGTAGACAGCGAGGGTGATGATCCTATCTCCGTGGGACATCGCAACTTAACCCATGTAATGGCCTCCCGACAGTGACATTACTGTTCCCTGGAGCCTGTAAGGCAATGTCCTGCAGGTCAAGCAGGACAAATCGGATTATTTAGAGGACAGTTTATTAAAAGCAGTTAGTTAGATAGTTAGATAGTGATGATGGGTGAGGGGGGGGTCATGTACTTGAATGACAGCCTTGCTATTCATCAGTAATTGTGGAATAAAAGAAGCTATGGATAGATTCCTGAGTACGGAAACCGGAAAAATTAAATTGTCCATAAAGAGGGGCATTCAGACAAAGAAAAAACATTGACAGACTATTATTAACTTGTAAAAGCAAACTCCCCCAAAATCCCCCTAAAATTCAAACTTCCTCTCACTTGTTCTCTTTTTGCCGAGTCCAGTTTGAATTTAGAAAATGACGTAAAAAAAAAAAAAAAAATCTGAAAGACACGATGGCATTCGATGAAAACAGGGTGAAGGACCCTCATCATTAGCCAGCAGAGCAGCTAGTTACTTTGATGACAATCCAGGAGGCTGGCTGACATTTGCAGCTTTGAACAGTGTGACTTTGAATGCTGTCAGTTCTGTGGAAAGGAAAAGCTGTCTTAGGTTATGAGGACGGAGGCTGTGTTACAGCAGGCAGCGTTGTAGAGACTCCAAACCGTTTTCTGGGCTCAAAGCTGCTGCTGGTAGTATTTTAGTTAACTGCGAGGTTGTGGCTTTGTATTGGAGCAGCTCAAGAGAATTACCTCATCTGATGTTGTTCCCGACCAGAAAAAAACAGCAAACTAGCTGGGGCCACTTTACCATTGATAGATTTGGCCAGCATTAATAGGTTTAATGTCCTCTCCCAGCTACGTCCCACATGCAATTTTTTATTTCCCCTCTGAGCTTTTAATTCACACCACGGTGAAATGCACGAAAACAAAGACATCTGAACCTGTTTACAAAGCTTTTTGGGAAATTGTGTGAATAGTGGCTGCTTGTCAGCTAAATAACCACGAAAAGCTCCTGATGCCTAGAAGGTCACAGATCAATCTTCTGATACCAAAGTCCTGCAATTTACAATAATATCTGCTAGACCATGTGAACTGAAAGCATGCTATTTTAGCATCAGTTTCAACACTTTAAAATAATCATATCCACTCCTCGTGTGCTCATGACAGAGGTGTCCTGTAAACAGTCAAACAAGATTAAGTCGAGTTATGAAGCTCTGCGGCATCGATGTTATGTTTTTATTCCACACGTTCTTCTTCCTTGTCAAAACCTATTGCCTGCATTACCCACAATGCAACCTGATCACCGACAGTTTGGTTGGAGATTCAGATGTGTTATGCTAGTAGCCGGTAATGTAGCCTCAAGCTGCTAGCCTGCAGCCGAAATGAGGAACGGGCTATAGAGCTAATCTCACAGCCACAGATATTTGTGATTTTCAGTCTTGTAGTTGACAGCCAAGGTTGACATCACTCGAGGCAATCAGACTTTACACAGCCCCATCTGGAGCCACAAAACATCTTTTTTTCTCATATACCTGTAGCAGACTCTGATGTGTAAAATCGGTGCAGTTCCATTTAAAGGGATCACTGAAATGATTACAACGCCACTTGCTTGGCCAAAAACAAGAGTGAGATTTGCACATGGACATCTAAAAGGCCAAGAATAAATCTCCGTGTGTTTCATTCTTGCTGAGCCATCATCTGCTGAAGAGCGCAGCTTCATCCCTCTCCGCCTGCTGAACAAAGGCCTGATCCCCTCAAATCACAGCTTTACTGCATCAAGTGTGAAGACAGATGGAGGCTTAGAAGAGGATTCATTGACAATAAAAAACACAAAAGTTCTCCTGAGAGGAACTTCAAACGTGTGGTTTTATGTATTCAACTCGTATAATAAAAGCGCTCACTGGCTCAGTTGACCCATGGCCTTGTTAACATAGCTATTGAAGGTGTTTGAGCCTTCGTAATCACTTGCAAGTGTGCAGTTATAAGCACAAGTCAGAACTCTGAACTTCATTTTATGATGGTGTCTGAGAAAGAAAAAAAAAAGATCAAAACACACTGAAATCAAACAAAACTCTCACCCACAAACATTCAGTCACCACTGGGACGCATCAACGTCTGCACTGACTTCATACAGCATGACTACTGCGTCAGCTCGCATAATAAGGTGTGATGAAGGTCTGTGAAGCGCTCTGGTTTAAATACATGTATTTATTACAGCGCTTTTGCTAAGAAACTTCACACATCTGAGGCTGCATAAGGTCTGCCTAATGAGCCCCTCTTCACAAGCCTAGATATACCCCCCAGGTTGCCATGAGGATAAGGTCATGGCCCGCCTTGGCTATCTTGTTTTCTTCTCTAACTGCAGTCAGAACCAGTTTCCAAAGCTTTCAGAGGCACACCATCATTGAGCTGTCTGGAAATCTGCTGGGGAAGCTTCTAAGTGAACAACAACAGGTTACAAAAGATGAGGGTATATTGTTTCCTTGGGAGACAGATGGTGCAACAGTGATACTGAGGTGACGTAAAAGTAACAGTAAAATTACAGCAATTGTCAGTGCTCCCGTCCAATGTTGCTATTTATCAGAACTACTGAGGTAAGAGGAGTACGCACACGGATAGATGCTGCTCTTTTATGTGCAGCAGTGACGTGCGGTGAGGTTCATGACTGGCGAGGCACTGACTCCTCTGGAGTCGGATGTAAAAATATTTGAACCCAAAATAGGAGCTTAGATTTCAATTTTGACCTTAATTGAAACATTTAGTTGTTTTAAAGCTTTTAATTATGTTTTAATCAATTCCACACTGTTCAACAATACGACAGCAAGAAAAACAAAAGAATGTTTAATATCAGGTCAAATTCGATTTTTAAAATTAAAATGTTTTTTGGGGGCTGATCTCTCTTTTTTTAATTAAAATTGAAAACTCAGTATCGCCCTCTGCGTAGGCAGCGACGTGCATTGCGCTGATGGAGCTCAGCACTGCCACCTATCAGTGCAGCACGGTACTTTCTGCCTCACCCAGACCATTTTCACTGCGCATTTATGGCCGATATAAAGAGAGACAGCAATGGGCATGCGCCAACTGCCTGCGTCAGTCAGTGTGTGTGGCACAGCTCATCGCTGCCTCGCCTCGCCCTTCTCCCATGTATTTGAACAGGAAATGCAGAAATTTAACGATTCTGACCACAGAAATGTTGAAATCATACAGAAAACAAATTTATAGAGCAGTCATGAGCTTAAGTCTGAATCTCCTCCTCAGCAAACAAACAAACAAGTTTTTTTTTTATTATATTTTAACAGGTGAGGCACTACCTCACCTGCCTCCCCTGACCGCACGTCACTGATGTGCAGTATCATTCACAGTGTTTTCAGTGGAGTACATTGCCAAGACAGGCAGAGATGGAGAAAGCACCAGGCTGCTGGACAGATAAACAGTGACAGAGGTCTACTGACCCTGTCGTGTTTGCACACAGCCAGAGGATATTCATTAGTTAAACAGGCCCCAGAGAACACAAGCTTAATGCCCAGCACATGACAATTTCTGCACGGTTATTGTTACGTACATTTGCTCCTCCAAGGTAAAATACTTAAAGTAGCTTTCACATAATGTTCATACCACATAACAAATTATTTGTGACTCACACTGCGGTTGAGATTATGTTGTTATTTGTCTGGTGCTCTGTCAGGAAAACATCTTAAAGGCGTCTGAGTGAACTCAGAACAGACAAAACATATTAAATCAGTAAAAGGTAGAGAAAAGATGAACAGGCCTTGACAAGTATATGAGAAAGAAAGAAAGAAATTTAAAGGAAGAAGAAAGAGTCCAGCACACGATTCCCCATAAAACTGCAACTTGTCATTTTTACACTCTTTGTGCATAATAAACAAACAAGGCATGCTTGTTAATTAGTGAGCATTAACGGTTACAGGGAACGATTGTGGTCATGATCAAGTGAAACCCACACAGACTTGCGGTGGGAAATGGGAAGCGAACGGCGGTCTCCCATTTTGAAATCTGGCAGTTTAGTTGATCCATCAATCCACCACAACATTCTCCCCATACAGACTCTGTGGTTTTATAACAGCCTTACCCGACCTCCTGCTTTGCTCCCAACAGACAGGAGTCAAGGGTTACAACTGGGTACTTGCCAATATCGAGTACCACTACGAATACTTGATAATACCATTACAGTTCTAACATACTCAGCACACACACACACACACACACACACACACACACACACACACACTCGATCAAGTACTGTTGTAAGCAGTAATTTGGGTTTTCCATGTCAGTGAACGAAGCAAACAAATAAAACTAAAACATGTGAGTTGAAAAACACTTCTAAAATAAAATAAAGACCAGCCATCGACCTTTAAAAATACTCAGTTATGTGAATTAAAACTATTCAAAAAGTAAAAATAAAATCGGATTAAATATCAATGATTAAGACCAGCAGTTGACTAATCAAAAATAATAAGGCCAAACTAATAAAATAAGTAAAAATCAAATATTTTTTAATTAAGAAGGGAAAACCAGACAACTGAAAGGTGCAGCTAAAAAGGAATATTTTCAGTTTTGGTTTTGAAAGACGGGGTCGGACTTTCCAGTGCCTTGAGGCATCAAAGGCAGTTTCAACAAAAAGACGGCCTGTGCCACATGAACTGGTTCATAGCTCACAAGCATGTCAGAGACACACTGGGGCGCCAGACCATAAAAGACCTTAAAAATGAGCATTAAAATTTTAAATAAATTCTAAAATGACTCATGTGACAACTTCAGCACACGTGTCATATGGTCAGACGTCCTTTTTCTGGTGAAGCGTCTCTTGACAGCCTCCTCTGTTTCTTTGGTCGAAAGTCTCTGAAGCACAGCAGGAATCTCATCTGATGCTTCGGCATCAGAGCAGCTCACGTTTCAGAGTAAGTCCTCAAAGGGAGCCAGTACAGATAGCCTTTTCCAGAAGTGTGCACTGGTGAGTGGTGAGACTGTCAGGAAGCTCATATTCAGACCCAAATATTCTCGAGCCCACTTCTGCTTGATCAGAAACCGTTTCATAATATGGTTTGTGTGACGTGGTGATGGCAGGAGTCTCACACCATGGCTCCACTACACGATGAAATCCCTTATTGTTTACAACTGACAAAAGCTGACCACCAAGAGCAGTGCCAAAGAGTTAATGCCGTTGCCATACAGGGGTACCCAGGGTGGTTGTATTGGAGTAGTTTTATGATTACAATTACAAGCACGAGCACAGTATCTGACCCGATACTCCATACTGGTATCAGTGCATCTGTAATATATGTTTTTTTTCTGAAATAACTGATTCTGTTTCCCCATTTTCAGTCTTTTATGCTATACTAAGCTAACCAGCTGCTAGCTGTAGCCTCATATTTACCGTAAAAACATGAGAATTGTGTTGATCTTATTAAACTCTCTGTAAGAAAGTGAAAAAGTATATTTCCCAAAATGTCTCACTACTCCTTAAAGAATCAACCCTGTGTTAATGCATGATGCTTGCAATTTTGCAGCGTATTAACTTGGTGCACTTGGGTCTTTTTTAAAATGAAAGAATGTGATTTCCGAGATATCTTAGGGCAGATGAGAGAAAATTAAATAAAAAAAGGGAACCCCCAGTACTCTCATCTCCAAGTGACAGAGCCTAGATAATTCTCCAGAAGAAAATGACACAAATTTCAGAGCCTCACTTTATCTTTGACTGGAAAAGCAATTTAAAGTCTCTGCCTGGGTCCATGTCCTTTTAACATGAATGTAAGCTTGTTTCCAGGTTGAGAAACAAGGCTCATGTGGGTTAACTGCTTTTCAGAACAGCTGTTCAATCCATGTTTCAAATGCAGTTTGTCAAACAAACGATCCATTAATTAACTAATTAATTAATGATTCAATTCTACTCAATCAGCTCTGTTACAAACTTAAACTCCAACTCCAAACATTTCGAGAGTTACCTACGGCTAAACTATATGATACTTCAGTTACTGCTTCAAGACATTTCTCCTCAATCCTGCAGTTTTCTTCCAGACAAACAGCTCAACTTCATGAAAATACCACACTGCAAAAGAAATACAGACGTTTTGTCACACACCTCAGCATCTCACACACAAGGTACCCTTCAGTGACTTCAAGCCATGTCTATATATATACACTTCAATTAACAAATATATATACATATATGTGTGTGTATTTCACATACATATATATTGACTATAGATTTCCAGGAAGATATTTTTCCTTACAGTTGCTTCTTGTATGGTCAGATGTAGGTCTCTGCCCTTTTGACCTCAAACCATGCATACTATATGTCTTTCATGTTGCCATAGTAATATATCCTAAATCTTATTTCCTCTCTGAGCTCAACAAAGTTCAAAACAATCTAACTGGATTTTCTTGCATGCCGACTGCAACTTATTTGTTCTAAGTGAGTTAGCCTTTATTGGATTCAATGCCAGATGTTACAAAAACAAAAAAAAGAAGCGAAAACTTAAAAAGAAAAACATAATATTTAATTATTTATTTGTGTACTACTTTGTTTATGCTGCAAGCTGCACGAGTCCAGTCAATTTTATTTATATAGCCTGAAGTCCCACCCTGTCTCCTAGCAATTCTGTTTGCATACTAGAAATTTGTTCTCCCGATTACACTGTGGCGACAAACATGCACGCTGCCTGAATTACGTTCACAGGAAACGTTTCTTACAGTGAATAAAGAGTTACATTTGTCGAGGGAGGTTGTTGTGTTGGATGATGGACGTACAAAGCACTGGACTCCGGCACCAGAGTCCGGGGTTCATATTCAGATGACATTTAGGCGACAAAAGCAGCAAAAAGAAAGTGAAAAATCATGATCTTACATCGCGTCTCAAGTTGCTGCAGACTTTTTCTCTATTAAAGCAGACCATGATCTTTCCCTAACAAGTGCTGCCAGGGCCTAAAGTAGTCCTCGAGTACCACTTGAAAGTCATGATTCATGAGCTTTCAAAACACACAACTGTATTATATCACCAGAATGTTGGAAAGATACTTAAATCTACTTAAAATGAAGTGGAATTAAAGTATACTTCAATTAAGCACGCTAATAGTGTATTACAAAGTATTTGTAAATTTTAAAAGTACACTTAAGTACAACTTATAATACTTTGAAATACCACTGCAGAAGTACTGCAGAATACATATATATGTTCATTTTTAATACATTTAAGTACAACTTACACTTTTTAGAAATATCTAGCATAAGTACTCAAATTTAAGCACAGATAGTCAAAGTGCTCTTGTATTGAGCTTTTTGTCAAACCTTCTGTGGGTTTTAAATTTTGATCATGTCAGACACGAGATGTGCAGCTCAAGCCGTGTTAATCTTCCTTCCAGAAGGGAACAGCTTGTTTATACATCACCGGTCAGGACTTATGAGGAGGTTTCTGACTGTAAAAACATGAATTTAATGATTTAAATTCAATGCGTAGCCATTCACAGCTAAACTAAACCTTAAACCTAAACTTCAAACACATTGTTTTTGCATTTCATATCCCATCTCTCATCTGCCCGACACAACACAACACATTTGTGCTCCTGTCAGCACTCAGAGGTCCAAAAAAGCAAACACTGCTATCACCTCCCAAATCTATTAAACTCCACGCACACACACACACACACACACACACACACACAGACACACACACACACACACACACACACACACACACTCATTTGGAAACCATTTGTACATACCAGCATGACTTGAACAATAAATATACTTTCTTCTCTAATTTCATATCAGTCATGTACAAGGTCAGTAGAAGACAGAGGTATTAAAGGCAAACTCAAAACTCTGTCAAGGCCCACAATTTGGCCGTAATGTGTCCTGAGGTGTATTAGAAGAAACTTGGCAATGACGGAGCAGTCGCTGACAGTCTTCATTACTACTGGAAATCAAAGCAAATAGTCAGCTTTTCCTTGGGGTTATGTTCACAATTATCTAATCATCAGGCTTTTATTCAACCTTCTGACCACCTGTGTGTTTCCACTAAAACTTTATGTCTTATCTCACCGACTTACTATGGAGTTTAGCAACAGCCCGTAACTTCTAATATTAAAAATCACAGGCTATGACTAGATTATATTCTGTTAACAATGTAAAAAAAAAAGCCTTTTGAAGGATGGCCTGCAAGATGAGTCCAAACCACTCTCAATTAATGAGTGAAATGGAAAAACACTGATTGGTAACACAACTCTGATTCAAACGTGTCAATGCAAAACTTACTTACAAAACTTAGACATAAATAATACGAATATATTATTGTTGCATATATTAATATAATGATTAGAAACTAAATAAACTAATAAAAGAGCTAGCAAGTCCAACTCCCTCTGACTTTATACCCTTCATTATACTCTGTTGCCTGTTGAAATACTATCAGACAATAACAGCGAGCACTGGAGTAAAAAGACCCAAAGCTGAAAAATGTCCGCTGGAATATTTTTAGTAAGAACTCGATAATAACGGTCATCTGTAAACATGCTCACAGATTAGCTTAATTAGATCACTATTGCCAGCTCCCCTTCCAAACTAAAAAGCAAAATATGCCATTGGTCATTGCTATTGAAAACAACTCACATGAATGCTTTCTGATATGACACTCCTACATGTGACCGTGACCATAAAAATATAATACAGACTAAAAATCTGGAAATAACAGTAACAGAGGTCATCCCAGCTCAAGTCTCATGTCTCCAACCATCCAGAGCGTAAGACGTTTCACAGCCGCTAGAGGTCCCTGTCAGGTAAACTTAACCAAACAGTCGGCCGTTTTAGGCCTTTGAACAAAACAATAAATGCTGTTGTTTTCCTGTGAGGACACCCAGAATCATCAGGGAAAATATAATGACACGAAACAAATTCAACTCAGTCAATCCTCACAAACAGCTTGTGAGAATCAAGATGTTCAAGAAATGATAAAAGCGCTATCATTTGTATGCCGTAAGTTACAGAGTAGATAAATTATAGGACAAAAACAAGAGATTCCTCCTTTCTGCATGTTACAGAACTCGTACATTTCCATCCCACACACAGCGTCGCCGGTTCAGGAAAGCGCAGGATTTTATATGGAACACAAAGTCTGTAAAAATTCTTTCCTTTCTTCTCAAGTGAAGACATATGACAACGCTTACACTTAAAGCACTTCAGAGCCACAGTTCTGAACTGACACAAATTAAGAAGAAAACATCTGTTCACTTGATCTAATTCAGCTCCAAAAAACAAACCGAAAAATAAGGTTGCAGCGTAAACTGGTAATAAACAGAAGAGCTCCCTGAAGAAACACAGTAATGAACTCACACTGCGCATGGTTTAAAAATAAAATACATCTTCTTACAGGATGTTTCAGACCGAGGGAACAAGCAGCACAATGCTGCAAATGGATACTACACCAGCGCATTAATTCACACTGACCCACTCTGTCCATTGTGTGAGCCAGCGAGCAGACTGGCAGCTGAAGATACTTGTTCATCCCCAGTCAGCCCTTCAGCTCTGTGTCAATGAAAACTGAGGCCAAGAGGCTCCATTATATCCAACTTTGATGGAAACTGGACTACCCCCGTGCATGATCATGTCAAAATATGTGCGTCTTTGCTGAAACCCTTGTTATGAAAGACCCATTCATGTGCTGTGAATCAGGCTTTCAGTATTTCCAAAAGAATTAAGTCCCATAACTCAATTTATGATTTAATTGGTTGCATCTTGGTTTCAGTTAGCTGGCATATCGTAGCGCTACTGGAGCTCCTTCTCAGGTGGTTCTTCTTAAATAAAACCACACTCTGACTCTCAGACACATCATGTCTGTTTTCCCCTTTTCTCTGACAACCAGGTATGAATATTAAGATAAAAGGCAGCGTATACCCATACATTAAGCTTTTTAATTCAAGGTGACCTGACATGGAAACAGCACATGTGATTTTGATGAGAGCTGTATCCACTAAAAGCTTGATGGTGATGGTGAAAAGCTTTCACTGCATTAATGTGATGAGTTTTTGCAATGCATTTTTTAACGTTGTCTGCTGCGTTCTTGTCAGGAAACAGTGCATGTTTGTACATGGGAGGTCAAACCTTTACTCCTACAGCTGTCACCGCACATACGTGTACCGTATAACTTTTCCTTTTGCTGTCGTTAAATGTACAGTCCTTGATCCAAATAAATGAACAAATTCAAGCTAAAATCAAGACTGGTATCTGATACCCATCCCAAATGATTTAAGAGGTAATCTAATACAAGGATTAGTGCTAAACAGCAATTAATTTTAAGTACTAAGCACTGTCTTCTGATGTAATGTAATGCTGCTAATTTGTCCGGACATCTCAGTGAATCACCTCCTTTAAATGGCCACAGGGTGACTGTACTCACTTGAAAAATGATGGTGGTTTGTTGAACCACTTAAAAGACTTAAGTTTCACTGACAGGAACCTCTTTCAGCCAAGTGAAAAAAATCACTGCTGTCTGGCCGGAGTTTTGGTGGAAGAAGCATCACATTAAGACAGCTCTAAAAAGCGGAGGAGAAAATAAAACCAAAACCTAAAAAGACTGAATGCAAGGGCAGCGTTGTACGGACAAAGGGATGTATGTACGTATGAATGAACGTATGAGGGACTGTACTGTCATGGTTGATTGTATGTACGGGTGTAAATGGAGCAATGAATGTATATCTATTTAGGATTGAAGGATGGATGTAAGTATGAATGAGTATTTGCAAGGCAGGCATGGCACAATGTGGTGTAATAGCTCCATAGACAGCAATTTTGCGCAGCTCATTTTTTTGAGGAGCCCAGTTGGCTATGAAGACTGTACTTTTACTGACTTTTTTATATATTCTGTGTTTGTATGTCTCTGTTGCATGGTGTAACTGACGCAGCAATTTCCCTTTATCCAATACAAATTTCTCCCTGGGGAGACCAATAAAGTTACTTTGACTTTGACTGAGAGGAAAAGTCTGACATTTTGAAAAATATGCTTTTTTCGCTTTCCTGCTGAGAGAAGATTAATACCACTCACATGTCCGTAAATTATGATAAATATGAAGCTACAGCCAGCTGTGGCTAACTTAGCTTAGCACAAAGGCTGGAAATGGGGAAACAGCTCGTCTGGCTCTGTTCAAAAGTGAAAAACATCAACATTAATTTGTCATTTTTACCGTTCGGTAATTGACTGATGACACAAATGAGGTATGTTAATTAGTGAGTGTTTCCTCTTGTTTTCAGTCTACAAATTACTACTGCTTCTACTTTTGGAAGCAGTTCTCCATATGAAATGGTCATACTTGCTGGTGGTATCCCACTAGGTGTTGTCCTATTACAGATGCATCATTTATAGTCACTTTGTGGAGTTCCATCTATAAATTAGCCAACTGCTGGTGGTAGCGTCATACTTATCAGCCTGCCACGTTATGGCTTTGGCTCACTCTCACTGCTCTCATCAGTGTTGTTGGGATCTTGGGATCTAGAAGAAATTCCCTGTATTAACTATAGCACAAGATCAGAAAAGAGTCATATGGACATTATTTATCATGGCTGTGGGGCAACAAATCAAAACATGCTGACATTTGTCGTGCTGGAGGGCAAAGAGAACAAACTTATTTTGTCGCTAAGGTTGGAGGACTTACTCTCCAAGGCTTGAAACTCTTCAGATACTCCGTAAATGTAGCCAGACATTTACAGTATATGGTTAAATTTGAAACTGATTCAGCCCAGATGCAGCAAGTACATTCATAAAAATAGCATATCCACTTAAACGTATTACTTATAGCATTTATATGATTTACAAATTAAAACTGAGCTGGAGAGCATTTCATTAATGCTACCAACAAACAGTCAGTGCTGTGGTTGCCCTGGCATCTGTCTGTGTAATGTCCTGAGGAGGCAGAGGACTGATGGGAGGAACTGAAGCCGCCCGTCTCATCTCTAACCACAAAGTCCAACTCCCACTCAGTGTGAACGGGCTGGTGAGCTGACCTTCCTTCACAGGGATCAAACAGCAGTGTCCATGAAAAGAACACACACACGTCACTCATAAGATACATCTTTCACTTTAGCGGCGAGGTGTGAATTAGGCCAGAACATCACTGTGACCGACCAGAGCCAGAGCGGTCTCCGGTATGACTCACTCCTCTGCTTTACCAGACTTGAACATCTGCTGCTCCGTGATTTAACAGCGCTCTGTGACTGATGCTTTCTGACAGCGTGCAAAAGCAGCACATTTCCCACAACATGGAGAGAATTGAAAACACAGGGTCAAATAAATTAAAATGTTTCCCGGTAACAAAATGCTGTTTGTCAGTTTGTGCAAAAAATTTGCTTATTTTCAGCACCGGAGTAGCCAAAAAGTCACCCTGTTTACGATTTCCTTAACAGGCAGACATTAACCAGTCTGGGTCTGTTGTCTTTGCTGCTGCCTGTTCATTCTCCACCACAGACTTAAAAATCTATTCTGATATATCATTATCATTGTTAAATATCCACCGTCTTCACTTCAGCCAGGAGTCGGGACGCTGCTTTGCGGTAGAGAAAACCAAGCCTCTGAATTGACCAGAATGCGGCAAAACATGAATGTCTCATGATAATTTGACATGTGACTTTGATTCTGTGACATCGGACGCCCCGCTGTTCTGTTTTGTCCTCTTGCTTCGTCTGACAGTGGCCTGTTTTCATTTAACAATGTAAAACCACAGTCGAGTTAATCTTGACCACATGGAAGTTTGGGGTCTGTGAAATGTGAAACACTTTCATGTCGGAAACCAGACTTCAGTCAACACTGTGACACATAAAGGAAGGTTAAAAAAATGTCGCAGACACTTGGTAAAAATGAAAAAAGCATCAAAAAAGTTCCTCAGCTGTTTCTGTACCTGTAAACTACATAATGATTAATTCACACTTACGAATCATCAGAGCAGGAGTCCATTTTTTAAAATGAACTTATTGGTGACACTACTTTAAGTCCATCTATTTAATATTTATAATAACATACTGATGGTTTATGCCAAACTGTGATGTAGTTGTCAACAGCTATAACTTCTCCTGTGGGCAACCATGAGTGGAGGCTGCTGTATGAAGAGATAACTAAGGAAAATATAGTAAAAAACAGAGAGTTTCATTACTGACAAGTACTATAGATGAATAATCTCTTACAACTACATTTAATTTACATATGAATCATTTCATAAATGTTTGTACACTGCCTACAAACTGCTGCTCAACAGGGAGACTTAAAGTAAGGCAACAAATCTGCACATAAACTAAGATGGACCCTACATTGTTTGTGCTTTTTTTGGATTGAAAAATGACTGAAATGATCAGAGAGCTTATCTGTTAATTATTCTGTCAATTAACTAATTGAATTGACAATCATTTCAGCTCTACTTAAATTTTATTATCTTGCAGTGTCATTCTTTAGGGCCACCAGCCGAACTGTGAGGTTCAACATCAAAATGAAGCGTATATATTAATAACAATGACATACGCTGAAATAACATCAAGATGCTCCTGTTAAATAATAAAAATACTAAATGTGTTTAATACTACTGACCACCTGTGCTCACAAACACATCTACTCACATAATGACCACATAAAGACGGACCGACACAAACTGTGCTTCAACATATTCAAAGTCATTTCCCACAAACAAAAGGTTTTGATTACTGATGGTCTTCCGCTGGGAGTTGTGCTGTTACAGTTCCACCTATCCAAATCCACCCAGGCCTGGAGTTTATTATCTATATGGTACTGCACGCTGCTTTAGGTGCCAAATAATTAATTTGAAAATCTCAAATGCAACTTTTCTTTCCACAGTCAACACCCACAGCTTTATGAGCTGGGGTGGGTTTACACACATCCCCTCTAATGCTGGCCTGTTTTTGCTTTCCGTCTTTGTTTTGTTTTGGGTGTCTGAACAAACCCCTTGCGGAAAAAGGCACAATTTAGAAGAGACACAATTAACGAAAATCATTCAACCAACGGACCATCTGTGTGTTTACTGTTGGCGATATGAAAAACAGAGGAAAATGGAGACGTGACACCCTGAAACCTGCTACCCTTTCCACACAGCAGAAACAATGCAACTATTATTCCTTGTCTCTTTTTCAAAGCTTCAATCAGTTTCCCCGCAGTATTCCCTCTGTTGGGAAAAAGTGCACCTTCAACATTTCACGGCAAGTCATCTCACGTTTGTTTGTTTGAATTTCTTGCCAACGAAAAGCTTGATTTTCATTTCATATTTCATCTCTAAATGTTGCTCCCTGTGTCTCCCTTTCCTATTTTTATCCATCCCTCTTTCTTTCTCTTTTTGATGACAAGAATAAAACAAGAACATCTGACTGGCTTTGCCCTTGAATGTGAGCGATGCACAGCTGGCTGTTCATCTGTCTGTTATCCAGCCAGCAGAGTGACGCCCCTCAGGCACGGCTTTGATGTGCTGCCTCTCTCTCTGCCAACATCATTACACCGTAACTACACCTGAGCAACAGGCGTTCTCATCCAGCAACTTCACTACGAGGATACCAGAGAAAACACTGTCTCCATCATTTACAGACCGGTTCAGAAGGTGGGAAACAATAAATACAAGCAGATCAAAGAAAAAAAATTAAGTCTGTCCTGAAAGTCAGCCAGAGAAATTCAGAAAGGAGGCGGTCTGAGGAAATGAGACATTTTGCAAGGAAAAGAAAAATACACAGATGCAGAAGTGATTATGTTTACACCTCTGAGGAAAGGCTGAACTTAGTGATCATGTTCAACAGACCAGAAAGACATCTGACTCCTGAGACAGTTCACCGAATAAGCGCCTAATTTCCAACTTGAACCAAACAGTTTACAACAAACAGTCGTAACCCAGCTCCTCTTGGGTCAAGGTACAGTCAAACTTTAACATTAAGCTTGATCGCAGGTTAAATTTACTATCTAAATTCAACCAACAGAATTAATCTGACTTAAATGACATTAAACAACATGTAAATGTTGGAGCTGAGTTTGTGTTTATCAAGAAAAATAGCAAAACATGAGGCAAAGTCTACCCAGACTTAAGCAGAACTTATGCGTGTGTGTGTGTGTGTGTGCATGTGTGATTCACAGTGTGCGCTGCCTGCACTAATGAGATTCAAACACTCCTGATTAAGTGCAAATCAGACTGATTGATTTTCAACATTCATAGAGACACATGGGGACTAAGAGGAGCAAAATAAACACGATTAGTTTGAGATGAATCATTAAAGCATCATGCGCATGCAGGCACGCACAAGCGCTCACACTGCTGATGCTGTTTGAGAGTCACTGCTGTTCAATCAACACTCAAAACAAAATCATCTTCAGTTATTACCTGATCCAGAGAGATATTTACTTCTGAAGCGCACATTTTCATTGCAGTCACACCTCCACAGTCATTAAGAGAGAGCCTTGCTGGTTTCAGCATGAATTAGTAATATTCACTGAAGTAACCCCAAATCAGTTTATGTAAGTCTCTGTTTCACTCAGCCAATATCTTCAACAACTATAAAAGCTAAAGTCAAATCAAAACCAGAACCTAAACTGAAATCTCAGGATATATATTCATCTGTTCTTTGTTATTGATGAAAGGAAACAGGGCAGCAAACTGAGATTAGGGGGGTGGAATTGGAGTTTTTGTACTTCTCTAATCTTTTTGCATATCTTAAATTCTTTTAAGACAACCAAAGCCTTTTCCAAACCTCGTCTTTTGGGAACTTGGCAGAGGCTTCCTTGTAATTGGTAGAAATGGTGGCGTGACTCAGTGTAAAAAAAAAAAAAACCACTTTCTCTTAAAGACTAATGGCATCTTTGGATTTTCATCGCGCGCCCTATTGGAAGATGCTACGTGGCATTTGGCAGAGCTGCTAACAGTTAGCAGAGTCTGAAACAGCAAAGTTAATACCTCTTGGGTTTCTACTGTACATCAGGCTGCATGAGCCATACAAGAGGCCAGAATATACTGATAGCTTTGCATTGCATTTATATATTTTTTCACTATGCAAAGAGGACTGACTGAGAGCAAGCACAGGCTGGTAGGACAATGGAGTGATGTAAGTTGAGCCACTCTAATTTCATCATAAAATAATAAAAACAAGAAGTGTTTTGTTCTGCCAGCAAATCACAGTGAGGTGGGAGGTTAGGAAAAGATTGTGGTTTGGGGTTAAAACTGATACAGTAAACATGGGGAGTCTAGCGTTTGTAGCGACAGTTGGCTTTTCAATGTTTAATCTAGACCGCAATCTTTCTCCAACCTTAATCAAGTGCTGTGTTTTCCAAAACATAACCATAGATTTTAGTTGTGCTTCAGTTGCTGGATAGACAGTCCGCATTTTGCAGAAAGGTTTGCTGTGAACATACAAAGAAACTTAATTTGGGCTGCATAACATTTCACTTGCTATAAAACGTATTTGCTGCTGCATATTTGTAGTATGTAAAAGTAACTTCAAGAACACTGAGTCAAGGCTGACGTAATGCGTCTCTATGCTGGTATGACAGAACTGTCTCTTACTTGCTGCTCAAGTAGGCTGCATGCTGGATACGATTCAGGATAAGAGAGGGAGGGGGTCTGACATAATACTGTGAGTTTTGGCAAAGCTCAGCCTGGGTTTTCTCCTGTCACTGGGATTGACTGCAGCAAGAGCCACTTACTGTACCCTGGTCCACTCTTTGTTGCTGCTGGAGCCAAAGAGGAGACAAGCCAAGAGACTCGCTCCTCCTGTGTGTCTCCCTTTTTGTAAAAGACAAAGAGGTGTTGCTGAGGATATGTGAAATAAGGTATTCAGTGGCATTTCACTGGGAAAGCATTTGGCATGAAGCTCCTGACTGGCTGAACAGATAACGTACAGTACATGCAAATATTCAGCACACAAGACCAAGAGTTCTTGGTTCTTTCTCAAAAACAAGCGCTGGCATGAAGAATTGGTCCAAAGTGATCCGAATCTGGTCGTAATGTGTAAAAGATAACCTAATGTTCCAGCAGAAGATTTAAAGCACAGTGAGGCCAGTAAGACAGCTCTGCTGGATCCAAGTGAGCTCATCATAATTTCCATGCCCACATGACATGCCTCTGCTAGTCAGCCTGGTCAGATCTGATATGCAAGACGCACACATAATAGTTTTCTTTCACTTGCCATGTAATTTGGATTTCATACAAAAAGAAGAAATCCTCATCAAAAGCTGATTGGGGATTTCAAAGTGAACATAAGTGCACACTGGATACCATTTTACTCTGCTGATGACAGTTGTTTGTTTCTATATCTTTCAGCCAGGCTACCGGCTTAAAAAAGAAAACAGTTAAGAAAACTGCATCTGACCATCGACCTGCTACGCCGTTTTTCAACTTTTACAGAGAAATTTCATAGTCTCTTTTATTATTTGCTATAAAAGCACTAAAACTAACACTATGCAATATTCCAGAAATGCAAACCCAATAACTCTTTCGTTGGAGAGCCCATGTCTTGCCAAGTCTTGGCGTGCTGCAGTGTAAATGAATGGAATTCAAATTTCTTTAAGTGTGCCTCAAGAGAATATGACAGACCGACTGACGCCATTTTTTCAAGGTGGCTTGAAAACACCTTAAGAGAGAGAGAGTTGGAGTATATTCACAGGCACTCAGAGAGATGAAATCAAACTGCAACAGGCTCAGTCTAAATGCTGGACTACATATCAACCTTTTAACTGGAGTAATAACGAAATACAACAGAACAGCGGTAGCTAATTAATTAATTACTTATTATTTATTATTTATTACATAAGTAATTTCGAAAAAGAAATTCTTAAATGAGCAATAAAAAGTTTCTAGGCTTGACTGAGGGGGAACAGTTGGTGTATTTATAAAAGAAAAAAAAAACAATAGAAACAGACTTGGCGAATTGAAATAGGCTACGTGAAGCACGTGACTTTAACCTGAAGAGACGAAAAATGGTGGCAGGCTAAAATAACAACTGTGTGAAACGATTAAGGCGCTGTAATTTTCCTCATATTAATACATAAAACAAACACTAATGCCATATTTCTATCATATTATCTACATTTTCCCCCACCATTTGCAGTTTGACTGGCGCTTTTTAATTACGGCCCCTGTTTTCGCTCTCTTCTTCTGCGATTGTTTAATGGCGCCTGTCTGGAGAATTAGCGCCACCTACTGCTCATCTCCCTGACCCAATTCCTACTGTTAGCATAACGACAGTGGACAGAAACACGCATAAATTCGCCTTTTCTCTTGTCTCTGAGCTCGAATTTGCGCTACACTTGGATGAAAACCTGTCTGTTGTGGGCAAATTGATTCATTCAATCATTAAAAGAAAAAAAAAAAAAAAAAGTTAAAAAACGACCGAGGGGGGAAAAGTTTTAGTAAATGAGGTAAAAGTGAATTTCTGTACTTACCCATCAAAATGACGATGGAGAGATAAATATTGTGTTTTTTTATATAATCCATGGCTTCCTTTCTTTCGGCAGATCCACAGACAGTTCGTGTAGTTTTTGGCAGCTTTACGTCCTCATGGATACGTTCAACAGACGGTCACACACAGGCTCGTGAGGCACACGGTTGCAGGACACGCGCTCTTCTCCGGACAGTGAGCTTGTTTCTGTAAGTTGCGCACTGTTACTCATTCCGGTGATGCTGATGCTGCTGCAGCTCCCAGTGACGACAGCCTTCCTCTCTCTCTCTCTCTCTCTCTCTCTCTCTCTCTCACCCTCCCTCCCTCCCTCCCCGCTCTCTCTGCTCCTGTGGTCCTAGAGACATACATTTTCTCAGGTTCCACTCTGCTGTCTGGGTGTGTTTTTATCTGCAGTTTCTGGCCTCAAAAGAGTTTAATCTCGCTGCTGCGGCTGCAGGTGGTGACACCAGCCTGTGCATAAAGAATGAGATTAAGTAGTAATTATTAAAACAAAGACCAAAGACAATTATTGTACTGCGATGGAGGAAGTTTTTAGATCTTTGACGCAAGCAAAGCTGCATACTTTTACACCAATATTTTTTATTTAAAAAAAATTATATCCTGTTACACCACAAGTGGAGAAATACTCATTCACAAGTAAAAGTCATTCATTCAATTTATGCAAGGGCAGTTTTACTGGTATTTTATCTCAGTTTCAGATCAAATAATTAAAAGGCCATTTTATTTAGAATGGCCTTTTGAGAGTGTTACATTATTATTGAATATATAAGAGTCCTGTGATAAAGCTTCCCTTCATGCAGTCTGTTAAGTTTTGTTTTGTTGAAACTGTTTTAGAGAAGTGTTGATTCAACTTGAGGATCATTTGGGAGGCAGAGCAGAGGTGTTTCTGTTATTTTGTCTACCCCCTTTTCCTTTTTATTAATGAGAGCAGGCTGAATAACAGACTGGTGGACTGTTGTATCAAAGGGCCTTAGTTTTCTATGCAGTAATCAAACTATGAAAAAGAATGTTTTCATGATTCAGGATCAAGTTAAATTGCTGTTCTGTTCTCCAAAAATGAATCCTTCATCATCGTTTTTCACGCTTGCTACTGTATGCCCGGCCATGTGTTTCTAATTAACTGTTTAGAGGCGAGCAAACACACGTCGCTTCTGTGCTGAGGAGTTTTCAAAGTGGACTATGGTGATCATGCAATTAAAAATGTTTCACATTTACAACTGCATGTTCTCCCGTGTGTTTCTTATTACCTGCTTACATGGCCTCTGTGTTGAAGAGGTTTTTCGACATAGTCTAATGCAATCAAAATAAGCCAAAGATGTTGCGCTGATGTACATAAATCACTGGTGAATGCACGAATTGATGTGGATTTCTGCAGTTTATTTTTAGGCCCAATGCAGATGTTCATGTGCATTTTATGTAATTAAGGCATACACTACAGAATACATTTTACTAATCTGTACCATGCCATCTTTGTTATTATGACCCATCTAACAATCATTTTGTGAATTGCACAAAGATACACTTTCTCATTGATTGAATAAGTAAACACATGAATCCACATCAAGCTGAATTTTAAATGCTACTTTTTTCTTTTTCTTTTTTTAGTGAGCGCAAATAATACAATCAGTACTGAAGCTCAGTGTGACGCACCTTCTGAAAAATGTGTTACTGTTGTCTTATAATACTCAGAAAAATCTAGATTTGCCTCTTTATCTCTCACTGTGCGAAAGTACAAAGGCCGAATCTGTTTTTGTGGTCTCTTGTCTTCTTCTCTAAGCTAACTGTTTGGCTCGTCTTCACATCTGTCTGGGGAAGAAAACTGAGCAAAAACGATTTGGCAAGTGTGCAAAAAACTTCTTCTCTGAACATTGTACTTGAAAACATTCTCTTTTTTTCTGTATTACAATTCATGCCAATCTAACTTTCTCAAGTATTTTTCTTTGCCGTTCTTTCTCCTTGTCCAATGGTTGCTTTGTGTGGACGTACCTCGGTGATCTTAGAACTTCAATCTTACAAATCTTTCTTCATCAGTCCGCTGAGGAGTACCTTTATGTTCATCTGTGAACCTGTCAATCAATGGCAGTTTGAGGAAAATGTTTTTCAGCCTTCAGAGCACTTCGCTGCAGATTTGCAGAGCGACAGCAAAAGTGAGGCAAGCTGTGGAGTGGGAGTCAAATACCTTCAGGTCAGAGGAACACAGAAAGATCGGAGGAGACTATAAGTTCTTCTTTGGAGAATATAAAATGATTATAAAAGCACCAGGAAAAAAATCCTGATTTTGAAGCGTCATCTTCTCCAATAGCCAATTTAATGGATTGGGGTCATTTAATCTTTATTGAACATTGCAGATTATTGATAGAAGTCCGTGAGTGCATGCTATAGGCTCATCCTCCTCATTCAGTGGAACATGCTGCTGAATTACTGCTGAGCTGGTCATAAATGCCGCACCACATGGAATGATAAGCACAGGGAATGGACATAAGGCATGGAGCTCCCATAATGTCACTACATGCCCATTAAAAGGAAAAAAAAATCTAAATATATAACTCTAATGAGAAGAGATTATTTTTTAGGGGTTTGATCAGTGCCGGGAGAGGAACGTTTAGTGCTCTGACCGAACTGCTTCTATGCTTCATTGAAAAGGCAAAAATAAAAAAATAAATCCTGAAAAGTTACGAGCCAGAACACATGTCTGGAGTTAAGCACTGGTCTACTCATAAAAGCCGGCTTCCTGCTGCTGCCTTAAACAAACTCTCCTGACTTTTCCAGAGGTTTCCTTTATCTAATCCTCATAACATGCATGCTATTGCACAGGAGACACTCCTCTCACCCTTAAAGGCTGAGCTGAGTGAGTTCAGATGAAAGAGGCCACTTAACTCTTAACATTTCATGACCACATTAAACAAATGACCTGGCATTAACTGAGATTGTGAGTCTTTCGTCATATTATATATTCATTTATCGATTTTTTTTTACCAATCCCACATGTTGTTTTTTTAAGCCTACAACATTTGATCATTTTGTTTCACGGCTTAATTGAGGACATTAGTTTTTATTATGGCACCGTTTTCTGTAATCAACTCGACAGGTCTACAGGGGAACAAGCTGGTTTACGGACTCCTAAAACAAACTGACACCTGACAGCATAGATTGTTATAGATATTTGATGTATTTTTCTTTTTGTTGTGTTTATTTTTACATCTGCACACTCTTTGCAAAGTTGTATGGAATTTATGACATTGAAACAAACGAAACTGAACTGAATGTCTTTTCTTTTTTAATGAAAAACATAAAAAAAAAAAGTATCTCTTGCCCCTCTCCACCATAATTATATGCATTTGCCAATTACACTAAAAACTACACGGTATAATTTTATCTGTTTTTGATTTTTGTTTTTTTTATTTAATTCATGGCTGAGGGAGGGTAGTAAAATACACATGTCAAACGGGGCATGAGGCAAACTGCTGCAGCTCGTTTGGTTTTGATGGAGGACTTAGAGGCTGAAACCAGTCAGGCCTCTTTACATCCTCTTGGCACGAAGCAGACTACCAAACGTGAGGATATACCGAGCGGACAGCTTATCTCCTCTCACTGGTTCTGTTGTCACCACAGCCTTCTGACGCTGGTTGCAGGTTTGCCAAGACACATCAGGAATTGCTGCACGGGCTCTTATCTTAACTTCTTGGCATCCTCCTTTCAGCACAAATCTGCCACAATAAGAGGTGTGACTGTTTCGAAAGCTGCCGAGCTGATGTGTTGAGTTTTCAGTTACATGTATCACACTCTCAAAGATGGCCCGAATGCAAAATTTTCCTTCATGTACTCAACAGGATCCTTCTTCCATCACTTTTTTTGTTGGGAAAAAGTAAGTAAAAATGATTTCCACAGGGTGATTTAGCCAGAGTGGTTACTGAGGAGCTCAGTCAATGCAAACCACTTGTCAGTCTCATATTCTCCAAAGAGGTCTCCACCAAACCAGCTGTCAAAGTCTCAGTCAGATCTGGCCAATGAACCACCTCAGACCGTCCCTCTGCTACATCTGCTGTTACACAGGACAATTGTGAATTGTTTGAATTATAAGACAGCTGCGGTTGCTTTTCTGCATCCAGTGTCCCTTAATCTTTCCTTTTCAATCCAAAATAAACACCACTGGACATGAGTTCATGCTGCAACAGCTACACAATATGGTTTTCTTGCAGGAGTGTAATCTAACAAGGCAGTGAAAGATGTCCAAAGATAATACACGGTTTCCCGCCTCCGCTGTCTGTGAGCTTTTGTTGTCACTTCTGCAGAATCAACCACATTCTAACTGAAATACAAGAAAATGGGATCAGATTTTGCTAATAAGTTGGTTTCTGCAGCTGTCCAGGAAGACATACTGTGTCTCCATAACACATGCTGAAAATCAATTGAGAGCACGTTTATGTTTGTGCATACTGGTGTCAGTTATGCACAACCCCTGTGAACCGTGCTCAAGCTACAATTATGCAAGATGCTCATGTGAATAAAAACACAGTCAACATTTTTAGGTGGAGAAAAAGAAAACACAGAAGAGATTTATGATGTGATCCTGTCTTCTTCTTTTCAGTGATATAAAAAACACTGAAGCAAAAACAGGCTAAGAGAAGAAGCTTCAGAGATTTATCTTAATTGGACGTTTTTAGTCTATTAGCGCAACCTCAGCTTTGGCCAACAAATAACAATAAAAAATAAAGTATGAGAGGTCATGACTGTAGGCTGGCCCGTTTCCTGTCTCCATCATTAAAGCCTCTGAGAACATGACAGAGCCACGATGTTACACTTTGGTGCCGTTAAACATGTAGCACCTTGCTGTTGGGGTTAAAGCTGTGGGAAGCAGTTTATTTTTGGCATCATTGGGCAAAAATTCCATAAAAATCTTTCAGTGTATTGTGGTCAGAGTTTTTGCCTCGTGCAGATTTAGGATTTTACAGTCACGAGAGAAAACTCATGACTGTACTTCAGTATAGCCTAAATAGTATATAGCACAAATGCAGCGGAGATACAACTTGCAGGTTATTGCAGGTGCTCCTCTAATCTATATGATATTTATAACGCTCTGGGGAACAAAGGCCATGAAGAGGTGAAGAAGATTACAACACTTCATCATAAAATAACAGCTGGAATGTAGTGAACATCAGAGACAGATGATATCTAATTGAGCAGGATTAAGCGGGTTGGATTTATTCCGGAAAGCGTCAACTTCATAGGGTTTTAAGTAATGATACTATCATGAAACTCAAATGACCTCAGGTCAAAAGCTGCACAGCCTCGACATTCATTGAGGTTGCTTGCAGGCGACAGTGTGTCAGACACAATGAACAAATGTTTCCTTCAGAAAGAGAGACAAAACAGATACTTAAAGGAGAGCGGACATGGGAATTACATTAACTATGTCCAAATGAATACTAATGTTTGTGTAGATAAGCAAGTGTTTGCTAACAAGTTGGCGATATCAACAAAAAGGTGATGATACGTCAGTGAGTGTTCGTTTGGGGTCTCCTTTAGTCTGCTGCCCTGCAGTCTTATGGGGTGTCTTCAGCTTTGTGTGTGACAAAGTGCTCTGTAGGGTCTTCCTCCAGCACCCATCAGTGGTCTTTTTGTACACAGTCACACTGATCTGGGATCTTCAGCTCAGTTATTTCATGCCTCCATTGTCGGTATTCCTCGAACATCAAGCAGGCACCTAGCTGTTGTCTCGCTCTCTCGCCACCATCCCCTGACCTTTGTTTGCCTACGCAAGTCATCTGTCAGGATGATCTCAAATCTAATCATGAAATTAAATTAAATGAGCCTCATTAGTAAAAGAAAGGCTTTGTCTCAGGTCTCATTACATGACATTTCTTCTTCCATGGACAGAATCTGGTTTGTTGGCAGTACGATGGGTGATGGAGGTCGACATGGAGACAGAAGTAATTTTCGAAATCAAGCCCATAAATCGTTCTGCATATTAGAGGAGAATGATCAATCGCACAGCTGGCAGAACCTTCATAGCTCGGAATACCGTATTTTGTTACTTTGTGAAAAGTGAAACAAAGTCTGTATTCCACCGGCCAAGCATGTGCTTTCAACCTTTTCTGTGAGTCACATCTGAGTAGCCTGAAGAGCAATGATATGACATATTTTTCTTGTTATTCCATTTAGCATTGTTTGGACAAGTTTTCTGGAAACACGGCTTGTCGATTTGAACAGAATCCGAACATTTGTGTATTTGAAAAAAAAAAAAATGTTTCACTTGCCAAAAAAGAAATACGCTGATTGAAACAGGCTTTTTCTGTTGACATGCTGACATCACGTTGAGAGCAATTTGTTTTCTTGGCATTGTTGCAGGTATAACTCACCGTGAAAATCCGTCTTGACAGTTTATTGTTCAGCATGTGTAATTTCATTTTCCATGCCCTCCATGGAGCCCAGAGTTCTGGGTCAGTTGCACCTTTTGAGGAGCTGCTGGAGGTTTTATGTCTTGCTCAAGGACATTTCAGGAATGCTGGTTCCCTGGAGATGCAACGACTTGAACTTCTTGATGCACCGATTGCAAGGCGGCCGCCAAGTAAATGGACACTGCAGTACATCTGGTAAATTTCATGTGGCTTGAAGAGAACTCTCAGCACCAGACTTAGAAAACTACATTCAACCTGACTTGAACCATTCAGAAATGTTTTCTTCTATTTGCATACTCATCAACATTTATTCAGCCTATGACATGAGCTGAACACAGTTGCTCTAAAAAGGCTGTGATATAAGGAGACCATCGTCTGAATGATGTATTATAACCACTTGATAATGACACATTTACTCCCCATGTACCTGTATAGAAAATTACTATGTTCTTTCTGGTTGATGTGACCCAAATAATGCATTTCTACCTCTGTTTTGCTGTGTTTCTAAAAATGTACTAAAAAAAAAAGGGGGCACAAAGCAGGGCCTGAAAGTAACTATGGCACCGTTTAAACCTGCAGTTCTTTATTTATTGAAGCATGTGTTTCCAATTCACTTACCACATTTAATCTCATTAAAAGTTTACAATATGCTAAGCCTCTCTGAATCCCTCTCTTTGACTTTATTAGCTAACCGGCAGATGTATTGACAGATGTTGTCATGCAGCGGTGAGCATGTTGTTTACCGCCGCAGTTGGCAGGAAACAACTTGCTCTTGATGTGTAATCTAATATATGTGAAATACGGAGCTGTCTGGGTTTGTCAGGATGCGTTCCCTCCATCTTTAGTGTGTTTATCTGCGTGTTTAAGTCTTATCAGGGCCAATCAGGAAGTATCTCCCCATTGATTGCGTCCCAGTGACTGTAAACAACTCTCCCCATACCTTGCAGAGTTGTGGAAACAATTCCTTTGCAGTGTTTTGACATAACAGTTTATATACCAAAATGCACCTCATGTATCATCCAGTAACTCAACAAGAAGTGGATGAATTAGATCTGAATCATCCTTTTCTTCTCTCCTTTACTCTTGTTCTTTCTCTTTCTCGCTGTCTCGGTGGTCCAAGCTGTTGGATGCGTTGACAGAACAGTTAATACCAAGTAGATCAGATTCCTCGTCTGTGCAGGTTTGCGCAGGAACCACATCTAAGGCAATAAATATCACATTTCCTGGTGGACTGTTTTGCACAAGGCCAGCTGATTCAAACTCCTGAGGGGACATAAAAGCAGGTTTGTGTGTGTGAAAGAGAGGAGAGGAAGATAGATTTTGTAAAGTACAGTTTCTTCTGCAATTTTAGGAAAAAAACAGATATTTTCCACAATTGTGTGCATTTTGATGCTGGAAAGCGCAGGAGAACTTGGCACGAATGTTGAATCACTGACTGAATTTAATTTCCTTTCATCTGGCAAAACATCAAATCCTGAGGCAAATTTTTAAATAGTTGGAAGAAGCATTGAGGACGTTGATGCAGAGCAAACAATGAGGTGATGCTCTCGCAAATGGAAAATTCCTGAACAGCGAAGGACTGCAATATAAAAACTGGTGCAGAGCACAGAAGATTAGAGGAAATGCTGAAGAATGAGAAAGATAGAAGAATATAAGTGAGAAAAAAAACCTAGCGGAGGAAAGGAAATCCAAGGAAAACAGAATGGAGACACAGAGAAATAAGTGACATGTGGGAGCAAATCATCTGATGATATGAGTCGAGAGAAAAAAAGAAACACTTTGTCTGGAGTCTGGAGACAATTAGAGAGCTAAGCCAAGAGAGAGAAGAAGAATAAAGGAGGGCATCAGTGCAACAGAAAGAGTACACTGGCATTTTGTTCTGCACAGTCTGTCAGGGCTAAAACAATAGTTTGACATTTTGGGGAATACAATTGTTCATTTTCTTGCTGACAGTAAAATGAGAAGATTGCTACCACTTTCATATCTGTGTATCAAATGTGAAGTTAGAGCCAGCAGCTGGTTAGCTTAGCTTAGCATAAAGACTGAAAGCAGAAGGAAACAGCCTGCCTGACTCAGTGCAAAGTTAAAATTTCAATTCAAATTCAAACACTCCCCGTAAAACCACTTGGCTAGCTTCACCTTTATGCTAAGCTATGGATAACCGACTCCTCGCCGTAGCTTCTGACCTCCTCCCTACATGGATTTTTCGCTCTTTATTCTCCATCACTTCGATGAGTTTGAGCATCTAAAATTGAGATAGATATGTTTACATTGGACATCAACATCTGATGACCCAGGAATGACAACAGTCTGAGAACAGACTTTGAGGGAGCTTTTCTTCAATTTTTTTTTTTTTTTACCAAGCTGGGATAAACCACAGGTTTGAGGGTGGTTTCCAGTGTTTACCCCTGGTGAAAACCAGGGCTATGATCAGGTCTCTGTTCATGGCCAGCTCTGCCACACTGCTAACCACAACCTTCTCAGACAGGGGAGCAAGAATTTTAAGATCAGCAGACAATTTTCCTCCAGAGTCCTTCCAGAGATTTGAAACAAAACTGAGGAAAATACAATTTCCATAGAAGGAAACCACAATGTTTGATCAGTCAGAAACACAGTAATAGGCTTGTTTTTTCATCAGTTAAAAGACCCTGTCTCCACTGTCTGTATATTTTCAGAGACAGGGGAAGTCTTAGACACATTCCTGTCTGCCGTCCTGCTAAATTTTAATCCCAGCTCATAACTCCATCGATTAGATATTACAGGAGAAGGTCTTGGCACAGATGTGTGCTGTGTGAAATCCATGAAAGGGTACATTATTCAGCATTAGAGTGCATATGTGTGTGTTACCTGTAGTACTGAGCAGAATAAATTGTCTTTTCCCTGAATGATATCTGCTACAGACATTCACATAATAACACGTGTAGGTGCTGACTCTCGTGCTCACTGATAGCAGCTTTGTTCTCTTTCCATCAAACACTGTATGTCCACATACCATTTTAAATATTTAGCATAATGGCCTGGTTATTTTATCTTTTCATTTTCCAATAATAACATTCCAGAAAGAGCAGTACTGCCTCTGTAGAGATGAAAATCATTTTGATAACAGACAAAAATATTTTCGTGAGTCCAATTCATATGAATCTTTATTGTCTCAGGAGGGATCCAAGCTGTGCTGATAGATTAACAAAACAATGGTATCCACAGGCACAATATCAGCTTAGACATAAAACAGAAAGAGTAAAATGTTCCAGTGTGAAGAAGATTGATGCCACTGTCCCATTTGAGCATGCTCATGCTGTATCTTACCTTTTTGGATTGCACAGTGCACACTAAAGAGGACAGGAGTCTCAACATTGAAGTATACAGAAAACTCACGCACACCATAAATGGAACAACATTGTCCTCCCTTAGAATGCAGGAGTATCAGAAAAACTCATCAACAAACACCTCATCCCCGTTCACTTCAAGCCCAGTAACACCCTGAGGCAGAAGCTTGTCCACCCTAATGACTAAACACACACATGTAGTGTATGCAGTGCAATCCAGGGAGGAAGACACAGACTTGGGTACATCGGCACAACACAGGAGAGCCAACACCTCAGGTCAAGACTCAGCAGTCCACTTACATGTCGAGGACCAGGGACATTCCTTTGAGGACAATAATGTACATATTTTGGTCAGGAAAGACTGGTAGTTTGAAAGAGGAGTGAAAGAAAAGCCATGAAACTGGAGAGACAATCGCAGAACAGAGGAGGTGTTCTAAGACACCACTTATCAGCCACTTGCAGTCCTGAGATCTCTCCCCAGGCAGCTTCACAGCCATTCACACCAGGACTCACAATGACCCTACTGGGTCACACAGTCGACGACCCACCCATTCTCACCCATCAACACCTATTGAGCCATCAACACCTTGACTCATGAAACGACTCGCGTGATGCTGGGCGGAACTATGATCCTGCATGAGGACAAATGTCTTCCCACCAGTCAGTTAGAGCTGAAGAAGCCTCTCCTGAATAGAGACCAAGCTTAGAGTAAAACAAAACTTCCAACAGAGAAAGTGACTCTTTAAACCCAGGATGCTGATTTTAAAGGTTCCAATAGTCCTGTTTAGTTTCAGTTAAATTCAGTTGTCTGTATTAGACATTTTCTCTTGTCATAAGAGGAAAAACACAGGTGTTACTACTAACATTAATGCGTTCAAGTTAAGTGTCCCACGAAGCCGTGACAGTGAGCCAACATGCAAAATGCCAACTCTCCGAAACTGAAGCAGCTAAAATGGAATTTAGCTGCTTCAATTTTAGATTTTGCACCTGTGCTTTTCATTCTGTGACATGTCAGAAGGATTACTGTGATGAGTATTTTTCATCAGTTTCTGGCATTTTGTAGAGAGAGAAAACAGCCAACAGACTAATCCATAATGAAAATAATTGTTAGCAGCTGTATTTTTTTCCCACTGATGATAATTCAGTCCATCTGTGAATTTCCCTTGGGGATGAATGAAGTATCTATCTATCTATCTATCTATCTATCTATCTATGTATCTATGTGTTATCCCCCTCAGGGGAAACTGCAGGCTTAAACTCTGTTGCATTTGAACTCGTGGATGCTCTGATCATTTATGGTATTGTGAGGGCTGGGCAGAAAGGAAAAACATATGCTTCATATTGTATTTCGTGATGACAAAGCTTCATTTGTCCCATTTTATTTTTCACTTCATAATGGCAACAAAACAGAAACAAACCACTATCACGGAATAGAGTCAGACTGTCTGTTTCTGCACGGTACAGGAAGCCCTCAGTGTGTTATGAGAGCCATATGATTGTAACAACACAAAGCCCTGAGAAGGGGAGTGTTTGCGTGAAAGATGCACGGACACAAACTTTCCTCAGATCAAGTCTGCCATGACTGGATTGCGAGATAACCACAATGAACAACAAATGCCAGTGCAAGAAAGACAGCGTGCACAGTTCTCCTGCTAAATGTCTACAGTACTGTAATATAACTGTGCAACATGGTTGAATACATGAATACATCTTGTATTTCTCGGTTCTAAATAATGGGCGAGTTTCATTCCAACGATGGGAAGGGAGCTTCTCCCCCGACCAGGGATATTCATCTTAATTCTGGGCCTGGATGTAAGATGACGGCATCCAAAGCACTCTGCTGCACATATATCCACTGTCTCGAATGCAGGGACTTACATTCCTTCCCTCATTTGGATATATCTAAAGCACAAGGTAATCATGTTCTAAACTTTGTAATTAATTTGGACGATGCTACACATAAACTATTAACTGTGCTAGAAGCCAAGATACTCTGGAGGTGAAACCTCAGGGGATCTTTGGCAGACACTTAAATATAAACAGCAGGAGTCAAAGACTGGACAGCTTGAGCAACTGTTAACAAACTCTAATCTTGATTACTTGTGTTACCACCAACAGCTCCGGCAGGTGTCATTACTGTACCAGGCTACAATGCTTATAGACAAGACTGAAAATGCAGTAAGGGAGACTGTACTGTGATTTATATTAGAGAGACATTCAGTGTATACAGACTGAAATCCCTGGAGATGTGTTGAGTGTGTTGGAGTTATCATCACACGTTCTCCTGACACGTAGTTTGTTATAATTGTACCGTGTAGACCACCAAATGCAAAGGGCATTGTTTTGTTTTGTTTTTTTTTTGATAATTTATCTGATGTCTATAGTTCAAAATGGCAAAAGGGCGACAAAAGTGCAAAGCTGATTCAAAACGAATCGCGTTTGTCTTGGAGACAGATAAGTAACAATGCAGGCAACAGGCAGGCAAAGATCCAGGAAGTGCATAACATCAAATTTCAGAGTCTCTTGAAGTGTTTGGTGCAGCACACAGCAAACATTCACAGGTGAACAAGGATTCAGGAACTGCAGGGCAAGACTCGTAGTTGGAAACAAAAGACTGAGATGTTTAGGGGGGAAAAGGGGAACAGACATGGTCAAAGGCAGGTTCGGCAATGAGAGATCAGTCTAATAGTAATTGCCAAAGAGTCTTGCATGGACACAGTCTGGCCCTGAGTGGGTGTGGGGGAGCAGCTTAAATACTAGACTGATTGGGAATGAATCTCAGGTGTGTGATCAGGTGAGTGGCCAGGTGGGCGTGGCTGGCAGGGGAGTGAGAGTGGAAAAGTACTGACTGAGCATGTGAACAGATGACGGAAAATAGACTTAACACTGGTGATGCACATAATTCCATCCATCACACATGCACAAAACCCTGAGTTGAAGGTTCGAATGAGGGGCTTCTAGAGTGAAACCACCGCACCACAACACCTTGCTCCCAGAGCCAGATGTAAAATGCTGGCCTCACACTCATACTGCAGATCCAGGTGTCATAAAACACAATGAGCTTTCCATTCCTCACGCTCACCAACAGCAGAGTAGACAGTCAGGGAAGAAAAACAGGGCAGAGACATCATCCAGTTGCACACAGTCCAAACCGGCAGCTATACTGATCTCAGGCCAGGCTTCACTTCAAACTCCGTGTGGCCCACTTTAACGCAGCCCGCCTCAGATAAAGTACACTGCAGGCCTGCCGATGAAAATGACTGTGAGATAATGAAGGAGCTGAAGAATAATGAGAGAGAAACACAGTGCTGACGCAGACAGACCGGTGAGTACAGTGAGACTCGAGTGTTTTGTTAACTCACAACAAAGGACCCATGTGTTATTCTCTTCATTAACAGAACAGTAGTTTCTGCCATTCGTGGCATAAATCTCCCCGTATAAACCAGCGGATAGTCACTCCACCACAGCTGAAGTGACGATTATGTCCTGAAGCACAGTTTTTTATGTTTTTAATTTTTAATGATTTGCTTCGGCATCATTTGTTAAAGCTGGCACCGTGGCGTATAACTGAATTAAAACAGATAAGAAGAGTTTACACAGCTTTCTCTGCTTTGAGGAATGTTTAGTTTCATTAGATTTTCATGATCGAATGTACAGCATCTTTAACCATAATAGATTTTGGGTGATGGTATCTCCCTCTCAAGTGATTTGGCATGCCCTGTAAAGTACATCAAAAAAGGAAAAAACAGGGGTGGGGGGCAGAGTGATTTACAGCTGTGTAAAACGGACATCTGTGTCGATAAAAAAACACTCACAAAGCATGAAATTTCTGATTTGCAGGCCAACACATCTAGACAGACTAACCTGGCTGAGAAGGGAAGAAAGCATTAAAAATGTATAGAAAGTTTTAAGATTGTATGTCAACCTAGTTCACCTTAAAAAAAAGAAAAAAAAGCAAGTCATGGTATGAATCGTCATTCAAAAGACATCACAGGACAGTCTTTACCCTGATGGCACACAGTTTCTGTAAAATGATGAACAAGCTTGTCATGGCAAGATTAATTTAGCATTTCCTGTCGAAAAAAATGACAATTTCGGGGCTTTCTTTGTTGCTAAAGAGGGTTAAACATTGTTGAAGCAGAGGTTATATGCAAACTAGAGGTCTAAATAAATTTGGACTTTTCAAAGAACTTAGGCACTGCTTTGACCTTGACATCTAGAAATGTTCTGACCTGCAGATCAGAAAAATGAATTCTTACTGCAGTTTCTGTAAGTAAGTTGATGACAGGGTTTTATGTCTGTACACGCAGTGGCTCTGAACAGACAAACAATATATCATGAGATTATTCAACATTTTGAAAAACATCTGTACAGGACTCGGTACAGTGACATCGTATGGTGTTGGCATTTTATTTGTTTTAATTTTATTTCTTTAGCTCTTGCTTTTGCCTGTCTGCACACTTGAAACCCTAGATTCACAAACTGACAACGTGCTTCATGGTCAATGGGAAACTGAGTGTGGTTCACAGCCAGCTTTTCACATGATTACCATAATTTAAAACAGGTCAAATAAGCCCACTGACCTGTTAGAGCCTCTGCAATTGGCAACAAACAGCTCCATTAAAACATCAATGGGAAGCCATGCAGGCGCTTCAGTGCTTCATTAAGGTTCTTTTAACCACACCAGTGTGGCTTCGGCTGTGCGATACAAGCAAAAACACTTTTCTACCACAGAAGCAGGAAATACAATGCGGGAAAAACAAATGTATTACATAATAAAGGAGAAGTGTGACCAGTGCCCAACCACGCCAAAGTCCAGTTTCACAGAGCTGTTGAGTCTTAGGCCACTTTTATACCAAATTTCGAGCGTATATACAGGTTTTTCAAAACTGTTAGAAACAGGTGATTGACCCCTTTGCCATTGCCAGGAGACGAGTTTGCCTGTTTTTTTGTCTGGTGGTTACTTTTTTACATCTTTTATAAAATGATGATGACGAGATGGAAACGGAGCACAGTGAGTTGTCAGTTCTGTCTGATATCAGACAATAGCCTATTTATCTGGCAATGTCTGGAACTTCATCACACCGGAGGAGGCTGAAAATTTGTCCCCATCACTGACAGTCGGAGCTGGAGCCAACACATTTCTGTTACTACAGAAGAGTCATTTGATACTGGAGTGATTGTAACTTTTTCTACTGACGACAAAAGCCAGCTGTTAGTGGGTGTTATTGGGTTTTTTTTGTATGAAAGAGGATTTAGTTAATTTAGTTTATAGTTTATAATTCGCCTATTATTATTCAATGTTTTCACATTCTTACAAAGTTAATTTTATATATTCTGCATTTCTATTAGTGTGAACAGACTCCTAAAATTGTGGAAAATCCATAATAATAACTAGATACTTGATCTCAGACCTCCACAGAGGAGGCAGTCAGTGCTCAATAGAAAACCAGCTGTTCCACTAATGAATGAGTCCTTATCTCACCTTGCATCTAACAAACAAGCTTAGTGATTCTTAAACATCTCCAGAGTTACTTCCCATAGTCTGGACAGTGCGCTGCTGTCGGCTCCGGTGAATGGCCAGCCTGGGAGCTGAGAGGTGTGATCGTGGGTCCACGGAGTAGAGAGGATAAGGAGATTAATCTGTTCCTGTAGAGTGGATGAATTAGGATTTACAGAGTTTTGGCTCATTGCCAGAGGTTGGTAAGATAATCAAGGATCGCTCAAACGACGAACTGGGCCTCTTTCCACTGACGAGTGAGATTAGATGCACACATTTTCTAAATTCACAAGTATTTTGTGGGCCAGATGGTACACCATCAATATCTCAACCACTACATCATAAAAGACATCAGAAGAAAACTCCAGAGGGCTACAACGTGAGCTTAATGTTTCCTCTCAAGACCCACTGATGATTTACTGGCAGTCCTAAAACTGTAGTCACCCAATGTGTTTTAATGACTGAAAACAAACAGCTGAAAGGAAAAAGATGTTAATAATTAGGCCACTGTTGTTGAAACTAACACAGAGTTCGTAAACATGTAATGAGAGCAGTGGAGTGCGGCTGTTAGTGTTTGGGCATGGGCTGTAATTCTGACAGGAAATATATCAAAGTCTGAATCATGTAGGTGACTTACATTTGGCAGCTTACACATGTTTATTCATTCGTTTTCTCCATCTTATTCTTCATGCAAACTGAAGCATTTGGCATTTTCCTGGAAACTCTGCGGTGATTTGTTGAAAAACAGGTGAAGAACAAAATGGCGTAGTGGTGTGACAGAGTGTGGAGTGTTTATCTGCAGTGGATGAACATCTGTGGAGAGGATCTTTGTTGGACTCTCTGAAGTCCATCTTTTCTATGTCCCTGGCTTCCAGGATTACAGATGCAAACAAACATGAAGTGCAGGTTGCTTATTTACACAATGTTTGCAAATAAGCAAGCTCCTCGCTAGTTTGCAATGACATGCACCCCACAACGAGCAAGATGTTCATGTCCGGTGGGTGTTCTCCATCAGATGAGAAGATCGAAACCACTCTCATATCAGTAAATATGAAGCATCGGTTAGCTTAGCTTAGAGGCAAGGGGACACAGCTAGCCTAGCTCTTAAAGCTTATAACTAAGCCAAGCTACAACAGTGGTATCTTCTCATGTAACTCTCAGCAAAAAAGCAAATAAGCATATTTCCCAAAATGTCAAACTATTCCTTAACTGAGTTTAGTTTATTATCTAAGTGAGCAAAAGAGCCAAAGAGTGCAGTGTAACTACCTGAAAAATGCTGTTTTGTAAGGAAGCGATGAGGTAACGGGAATGATAATGACAGCTCTGAATGCAGGCTGAGAGAGCGAGCTGTTTGTCCTTCACCTCACCGACCTCTCACTCTTCTCTAAGATTCGGCTTTTGAAAAGAGCAGAAGCAGCAAGAATCTGATCAAAGTGATCAAAGTGTTCAAATACGCCCCTGCTGCTGCTGCTGCTGCTGCCGCTGCTGCTGCTGATGATGATGATGATTATCCTCCTGAGTCAATGCAAATCACTATGTGTGTGTGTGAACACTGCAGCTAGACCTGCAAGCTCTAAGCGCTAATTCATTCTTCAAGTCTGTATTTGGCACATGTAGTGAGATCCTGTTGGATGTACTTTATATGAACATCGAGTAGAACGTCTGATCTCATGGATTCACTCTCCCTCTATACACGCTGGATCAATTAATCCCCCTAAAACCAAACTAACGACATGCTCTGCAACCTATAAAACATGTCATACAGGACAGATGTGTGGTAATCATTTGTTTTGTTGTGAGCGGTTAACTAAAGTTTTGCATTTGATGTGGTCCGATTATGCCATTACCAAAGAGCAGATGCTGGGAAGTCAAGTGAATATTGTTTTTCACATTTTTTTGCATTTGCATCTGTCAGCGCATTCTTGTGTTAGCTTGGGCTTAAGCTCAAGCTAACAGGGATGACCCGAGGATATAATAAGTTCTACTGTCATCTATTATTTTATATTACACAACCCTGTATCTAAAAATAAGTTGTGATGCTGTGTAAGTAAAAACAGAAAGCAATCACTGTTTCATTTAAAACTCTGCAGATTTTATCTCACAGTCTTTTTGCTTCAGTGCAAAGGTTGCTCCTTCACTGCTGCCCTCCACTCTCTCATCCACGCTTTTAATCTGACAGCAACAAAAGACTTGAAGCCACTCTGGATTGCTGCAATATCCACACAGCTGAGCTTTTTTGAATTCCGTATCAATATTTACTCAAACAGCAAGCAGCAACGATTAAAAATCACACACTGAAAGTTTATGTTACGCAACTGACAACTTAACTTTGATCAGAAAAACTGAAGCAGTCAGAGGACAGATGAGATTGTTCATTCGAGGCATTTCTTGTCTCAGCTCTGTGTTTATCTTAAATAATTTTAAAATGGGTGTTATTTAACACTGTTAATTATATAAAGGTCAATATTGCTACAATTATTTTTCATACTAGACATATTGATCCTGGAATTGCTGATGTTCATGTTTAGTCTGCTTCATTCAAACCTGACGTGCATATGAATGCAGATAATTAAAAAAAACAATAAAAAGTTAAGTCATCATCAGACTATAGCCAATATGTTCTGAGATTGCGTTTTGGTCAATGTGTTGTGCCTCTTTTGCTCAGACAGACTGTTTACCTGCATGCAAATATGCTGAGGTCATAGTCCCACACCAGTCTCTTCATGAAACTAACCCCCAGTAAGACAGAGAGCAAGCTGACCCGCAAATGTCAAAGTGGCTGTGTTAAAGTAACTGTAATGCAATCCCCGAAATTCTTACTGTGACAAATGCACCACTGGCTAACTCTGTCTATTTCTTTTACTGAGCTACTTGTAAATCTTCTCTTTCACCCGCAGGAAACAGCAGAAGTACCCCATGAGGGGAAAAACTGCCTTGGAAGACGAGAAACACACTTCCACGGTAATACATACTCACAAATACACACACACACTACACACTCCAATCACTCATCCCATCATATTTCAGGTCACATCCACAAACCCAGTTTTCAGGGGAAACATTAAAAAAGTGGGAAACCTTTCTGACTCGAGAGGAAACGGTGAAATTCCACGACGAATTTACTCTCTGAGCTGGAGAGGCGGCTAGAAACTGCTAAGCCTGTGCTGTACACATGGAGCAGATTTTAGGCATAACTTCATCAAGCCTGAGCTCCACTCCTTACAGATGTTTCCACCCTTGAACTCTACAGTATTTGCATCGCCACACAGAGGAGAGGAAATAAATCCCAGGTAATGTATGTGCTGATCCTACTGTAGCTGGTAGTGGGTCAATCTGACAGAACAAGCCGTATAAATACCCAGCATGGTGCTATGCCTCACAGAGTCAGCTTCGTGTTTGGAGGTTGAGGGGACGGTTTCCACCTGTACTCAGAGGGGTTCATTAAAAGAACATCTTTGGCTGTATTTTTTACATGGACCTGACAGTAATGCTGCAGCTGGTGTTATTGATGACAGTGCAACTCTCTCATGTGCATTTTCCCTGTCAGATGTGTGTTGGAGGGTGATGGATGAGTACCGTGATATACAGTATAAATAAGCACCATGTAGTTCTTCTTCAGGTGCGGTTGTCACTCAGTGTCACTTGTTCAGAGATAATTTACGATCTCTCCGGTTCTGGAAAAGTCCTCAGTGATGAATGTGAAAACGATTTGTGGACATTCCTGCTGAGAAGAACTCCAGCCACACATTCTTGGATGTGAAAATAAACAAAAGAAAAAAACTTGAAGGACACACAAGGAGGATTTGTTAAAATAAGGTAAAATGGTTCAAAAGCTAAAAATGCTAACATCAGCTTGCTGTCATGTGGACAAAGTCAAAGCTAGTGGCTATAAAGCCACGTTCATCATCAAGTATGTGGGAAGCTGATGGGAACGTCATTAGTTTTATACATAGATTTAAATTTTAACCTGATGATGGCGCTGTGTGGAAGAGCAGGGCTTCATCAGAGTTATTCATCCTGAGGTGAACATGAATGTCTGTACCAAGTTTCGCAGCAATCTAATATTTGTTTCACTCAGAAACACAAATGTGAACCTCATGGTGGCCATCCATCCAGATGTTAGTGAGACTGACCGGCCAACGCTGCTGCTGGCATCACAAAATCAATATGAAGTTGACAGCAGAAATTCAAAATACAGGGATTCAATGCGTCTGTGAGGGTGCAGAGCGGCAGCAGATGTCCCTGATGATCTTACCACATCCCCAGGTCATTTTCTTTCATATTACAGTCATCCTATTCACACGAGCATTTCCAATCCACAACATACACACAGCTCAGAAGAAGCATTCAGCTCCAAATTACAGCTGAATCTGTTCTGGGAATTGTTTATTCTGACTGATGTGCCGAGCTTTTCGGTGAGAATATCTGCGGACACCACAGGGTGAGTATGATACGGCTCCTACACAGCCAGGAATGTCATGGACGTCTGCACATATGGAATGTCAACACAGCAGTGCGCACACATGTCGCACACACACAGGCACACACAAGTCACCAGAATTAATGCGGCTGGATTTGCCAGAGAAAACCAAAGCAACAGGGGAGACCGCCTACCGCTGTGTACCCCGTCCAAAACATATGTCTGCAATATTGTATCAGTCTGATCCTGAATGGTTTGAGATCTTCCTAATTGACACCAAATTAAATCTCAAAATGAATCACAGCAAACCATGTGAGAGCTAAATAGCTGTCTCGGGGGTAAAGAAGTTCAATTCCAGATTTCCCCGCTGTCGCAAACAGCATGAGATGCCTGCCGCCTGCAGCAGGCGGGCTGGAGAGCAAAGTGTATGTAATCTGCAGTTGTTCAAGCAAACAGGGACATCGTGTCTGTTTGTGTGTTGTCATACCTCCATACATATGCAAACCAAATGTGCTCGGAAAGGAAGACAGTTGTAGAAAACCTCTCAGAGGAAGAGGTTTTAGTTGGTAGCGAGTTCAAATAAGGATTATTTTTGGGTTTGAGTTAAAGCGGCTATCATGAATATTTTTATGTTAACAACAGATCACATGACTAGTAGTGTGTGAAGGGGGTGACTCATTGCAGCAAACTACAGATAATTAACACCAGACTCAAGTTCCCCTCAGCGCTATGGAGTTTTATAGCTTCTTGTAGAGTCTTTGGGGATTTCTGGCGTGCAACTTAATTGTTTTGGTTCACTCTCACTGCTCTCAGAGTGTTGTTTCAGACACAACAGGCAGCAAGAAGCTCTGAAACTCTGGGGTGTCAAAACTGATTGGTGAACATCGTGAAGCAATTCGCAACTAAAGAGCAGGATATTGCTTTCAGGAGTTGGTAGAGACCAAAAAGAGAGAGTGAATATCAGACTTATATTCATCAGCTCACCGTAAACATGACTCCAAATGAACGATAATGCTGCAATCTGCTGGATGTGTAAATAAGAGAGTGTTTGCTACTTTAAAAGGTGATGTGTGTCAGTGTGTATAGCTTGCTTCAGCTGTAGATTCAAGGTCAGAATGAGGGAAATCAAGTGGGCACACGAGGTCTTTAAAGGAGCATCCACCAAATATAACACATGAAGTTCAGTTTACCTGACACGGGGAAAACGGCTTTGCAAAGTTTCAAAAAATATGCAGATGATGTGATCAGGGTTGTTTTGATGACACAGTTTAAGAGAAAGCCTGGAGGTGTGAAGTTTGAAAGAAATGGAAATTTAGGAGGCAGATTGGGTCCAACGAGAGACAGAACTACCCCTGTTTTGCATTGCAAATACTGTATAATTCAGCTTAACCTCCACTATAAAAATCCTCTGATCCAGAAAACACACAGATGAAACTAATGACCTTAATGATGCCTCTGTCATTTAGCTTTTATTGTAATGCAATGCAAAACCAGTTTTCTTATGAGTTACACCTGGGTTTGGCAGATGAACGTGTTGCTGTGAAAAAGCTCATCTTGTGCACACCCCAGTTTGAGAACCACAGCTCTGGATAATCCAGAGAACATGCTGTCACCAGTTTTCATGGGGATTTTTTGCTTTGGTAAAAATTAAGTTACGGTTCAAAGAAAACTCATAATTTGTTCCAGGAGATAGTTTAATGTAATTTTTGACATCCATTGTATTGGTGTGGAGGCAACATGGGAAAAAACAGTCAAATAAAATCAAAACTGTCTGGATTGTGAAGTGATAAAACCAGGGATAAGGCGAGTTTTTTGCTTGTTTTTGATTCAAAATTTTGGGTGAGCTGACTCTTTAACTGTGCTTCATGCAGTAGGCTGGTTTCATACATTTTAAAAACCACCGAGCAAGAACCAAGTCTTCACTCAGTCAACTGTGTATTTTGGATGTTTCCAAAAGTCTGCCTCGGTGACCTCACACACACACACACACACACACACACACACACACACACACACACACACATTCAAGCGCACACACACCTACAGCCCAGGGCTTGGCTGGACCACTGACTGGATCGACTAAATCCTATGATCGTCCTGCACATCCTGCACACACTCACACAATCAATATATGCGTGTGTCTGACAGTGCATGCGTGTGTGTCCGATCACACTGAGGGTGTTTAAGAGATAATGATTAACACAAAGCTTATTCAAAGCGATCTTTTCAGTATTGACGGTTTTAATGTGTTTCTAAGTACATCCATACACCCACTGCCTCTCTCTCTCGCTCACACACACACATACACACAAACACAGTGCTTGAGTTTAATTAATGAGTGTGCACTGACTCATTCACTCTGACCCCCTGCTCTATCACAGCATTGCTGCTCTCACTGGAGGTTAATGGCTGTAATGGAAAAGCTGCATTTACATTTCCGCCTTTTTTGTTTACGCGGACGTTAATGTCTTTTTAACGCTCTTGTGGGTTTAAACGGGGATTAGCTGTCTGTGGTACCGTCATAACAAATTCAGGGGTCAGGATGTTTGACACATTGCTTCCATGTGAGCAGAAGTGCAGCCTGAGATAAGATCTTATCCCTGATGCCTTGATCAGATTATCTGTAATAATTTCTTTGTGTCGGTGATTATCAATTGGTGACTTTACAAAGTCAGAACACGCTTCATGTGCTTTGGAAAAAGGTGAGTCACATTAAACTGGATGGCAATTAGCAGCCTTTGTCAGCTACAAAAGAGGCTTTTTGCATTTTAAAAAATTACAATTGTTTTCTATTTTAAGCACGAGCGGCTTGACAACAGATTTCACTGACAAGAAAGCTTTGACAAAGAGAATTTAAACTCACCCGCAGAAGTGAAATGATTGACATAATACAACGTGAGACATATTGTTTGCAGTACGAGACCCTATCAATAAGTTTCTACCTTGTCTGCCATATGTTTTTCAGACTGGCAACAAGTCTTGCCAAAAGTCTGAGTGCATCAAATCTTTTTCTGTCTCTGCTTCATTTCACCTAAACATCGGATGTGGAAGCTTCAACAGCTTTAACAACTTACTGTCAGCGCTTTATCTTTGTTGTTGGATGGTATGATCCTAATGTGTTTCAGATTTTAAGAAATAAATCAAAGGTTAGCAACACTTGAGGAAGTAGTTTGCAACATGATGCAACAACAAAAACAAACCACTCAATTCCTGCCACAATTCACTGAAAGGAGGATATTTTTGTTCATTTTTTGGAACTATTTAGCGCTTCCCTTTCACGTCTTCAGTTGATTTCACTATGATGTATTTTAGTGTGAATTTTCAGATACAAGTGATAACAAAAAACATCCAGTCTCACACAGAATAGTCCATTTTCCAAGAGACAAGACTGACCATCGCTGGCTCGCTGCATGAGGATCAAGTAAAATATAAAAACCTCGGTCCAGAACAACAACAGAATCAAATTTCTGATGTGCTGCAGCTGTTATTAAAAAACAAAAAACTACAGTCAATATTATCACAAAGTTGAATTTCAATACGCTGTAAACTTCAGCTCCGGACAAACCTGAAACCCAAACCTATAAAAACTGAACACGTTATTCCAAAACTCCACAGTCTGAATAATGTCCCCTTGAAAAAAGGCCGTCAGCTTTTGGGCCTAACAACGTTAACCAACAATAACCTGTTTTAAGGATAATGGGCTGTTTAATGGCACACGAGGGACCCCCCCCACCCCACTCCCCTCCAGATGGGTGAGGTATATTATGTATAATGTTTTATTTTTTTCTGCCATGCTGCATCCCACCTCTCCCAGCTCCTTTCCCCTGCAGTATCTTTTAATTACTGCGAGCACCATAAGCTTTCCAGATGGTTTCCTGTAATATCTTGTGTTGTCTGAAGTCTGTAGATCTGTTGTGGCAGGAAGGTTTGGACCAGATTCAGACAACCTCTCCAGCATGAACTAAATATAGTTCAAATGCAGGTTCAACCAACAGCAGCACTTACAAAATGGAGTTTTATCATGAGTGATGACTCCGTGCTGTCGGTGCAGTCATATTGATGACTGAAGTACCTCCATTTCTGCTGTTTTCATAGTGTCATTTTTTTTCCTTTTTGCAAAAGGATCATGATGCAGCTGCCTATTACTGAATTAATCAGCTTCATCAATTTCTCCCTGAAATCCATCCAACAAGATATATGAAACCTCACATACGAATTAAATATCAATGACCTGACTATTATTTCTCATTAGCGGTCATAATGACTAATAACCGCTTTAAAGAAAAAAGGGTCCAGCTGGGGAAGTCAGAAGTCCATCCAAGAAGTTTCCTCAGGCTACAGGACTGGACTGTTTCCACCTGCTTTTTAGGAATTTGTGTTTTTTTTTAGGAAAGACTAAAAAAGGAGGGAAAATGTGCAGTTTGGGTGAGCTCTCGCATGGAGAAGTGTGGACGGTTTCTGAACTGTGTAAAACAAAGCTAACTTCAGGTAAAGCTGTTCATTTACTGGCATGACTCCCTTGGGCGACAGACAAGTGATGCTGCAAATATCAAACATGATTAAAAAAATCTTTATGAGAACTGGCAGCGACTAGATCTGAAGACTTCAGATTAGGATCTTGGCTTATCACACGCCATGATTTTATTTGTCTGCTGCCTTTCAACACTAGCTGACCTGGACTGGAACAGAACCAGTCCACCTCAGTCCCATCAGTCATCACGCCCAGATATCCATAACTGGACCCGTCTTCACTGGAATCTGTCTCAATTTATTGTCTCAGTAACTCATAAGAATTCAAAAGCTTATCTTGATTCATTTGATTGCACTTGAAAGATGAAGCCTTTGCTCAGTTGCAGGTCGCTTAGTTTTAACAATGAAGTGGAAGTTGATGAATCATTGAGCGTATGTGCACGTTAAGATCATCCATGGGTGACAGAGCGTACTGGGTCTTCGTGGAGCTCCATGTATGTGGGCGTATTGAATCCAGAGACAACTCTGTCAAGTCACCCTCATTAACCCTGAGGAGTCATGAATGAAACTCACATAAGGAATTCAAAAGGATCCACTCTGTCAAACAAAGGACAAATAGTGTTATTTTAGAGTGTGACTCAGTTTTGGTTTTTATAATTTGCATCTTAACTGTTCTGGTTCACCCTCACTCGCTCTCATCAGCCTCAGTCACAGCAGCGCCAAGGAGCAATTTTGCGTCAGGTTTTTTGTGAAAAAGCTAGCATTCAGTACAGGTCCAGCACCAAGTGCATGTCTGTGTACTGTATTAAAGGAAAAAGACTCAAACTGTCCATAGACTCACTTGTGGTGTACTTTTAAAAACATATCAAGTACCTTTAAGACATTCACTGAACACTTTTAAACACTGAAGGAGTAGCTTTAAAGTTCTTCTTAGTACCTTCAAATTCACTTGTATTATCTTCACATTATTTAAGAGTACGTGCTACAGCTTTAAACCTCTGAATTATTCCAAATAATCAAGGAACAGTTTTAATTTCAAAATATCAAAACACAAAGATTTATTTAACCCAAAGAGGTTTAAACAAATGCGATATTAAAATAACAATTTAACTTACAGACCATGTTGGGAGCGTGGTGGTTAGCCTCCAGGCTAATGACGCCCAAGGCTGCCTCGTGCTAGCTGGATGTTAGCTTGACGTTAGCTGAATGCTCACACTAACTCTCACAGTCTTAAAACCCTTCATTCAACTCACAAAAGCAGCTATTGTGCCTAATCACTTCACTGTAACTCATATTAAAGTTCAGAGACCATATACTCAAGAGCTGAATATTAGAGTGTCGTCTTCGTCCTCACCCCAACAGACAGTCAGGTAACGACTGACCAATACGCCACCTGCTCTCACTCAACCTTGCCCTCACTCTGGTGCTGTTATCCCGCCCCTAACCAATCACAAACCAAGGAACTTGATGTTGCCTCTTGACTGACTAATTAGACATAGATTCAAACAAACATCAGTGTAAGATGCAAACTAGCAGGTTAGGTTTTAACACCTCTCCACAATGTTAAAGAAACATATTATGCTCCATTCATGGTCAGTAGTAAATCACAATACTATTAAGGAAATAGACATTTAACCACATTTTATCGATAATATGGCCATACAGATACTGTGAAACGATATCCAAACTTTATTTTATAAACATCCGCCATAGTTTACAGACAGACATTTGAGTTCAGCTTTGAGCTAGTGCACTTTGTGTGCACATATAGTTTTTCCGTGTGATGAGGAATTTTGGCTGTAACTTGAAATAAAGTAGTTTAGATACTCTCAGATTTAGCCCTGTTGCAGTCTGTCTGATTTTTTTTTTTACATCTCTGCAATTCCTTAAGCATGCACTCATAGGTTTTAATATTACTGCATTATTGACATATCAATATCTTATAAAGTTGATATGGTGAGCATGCTAGCGAACAATTGGATATATATACACACACCCAACACACAGCCAGGCTTGAATCAGTCAATATTGGTAATGACTTGTGGTTGTGTTTCTGTCCACCAGCTGAATGTAAGTTGTGTTTTGGGTGCTGAGCAGTACACTGGGTTTTGGAAGCTTTTTGACTGAAAACAACTGTCTTCAAACAGTGAAATGAGCTGAAAGATGCAAAAACTCCCTGAAGAGCTGAGTGGAACAGATGAGTTGGATGATAATCCTCTGTGGGTTTGTCACTATAAGCTTCACCTTAAAAAAATTATTTTAGGTGGTTGCAGGTGCACATGCACAACATGTATTGTTCCAGCCCACAGTGACAATCAATACTGTGTCTGGCATTTGTTATTCGGGTTCATGGCATTCACTTGATGAGGTAAAAAAGGAACACGGCAGTTATATAACCCCAGACCCAAATCCAGATTGCTCTGGTGAAACGCCTTTCCTTTTTCTCTCCCTCTGCTTCTCCATCTGCTTTTTATTTCCCCCCCACACACACAATCAAACACACACACAGACACACATCACAGACAGAGGAAGTGGCGGAATTCCCAAGTGGCCTTGAGCCAAAAAAACTCATCTCTCTTGAAATGAGCTTCTCATCACTTGACGGGGCTTTTGAAAGAGTAATATGGTGAATCCCACACTCTGTCTTTCATGCCAGGACACAAGGCCCCTTCAGCTTTACACATCTCAACCAGGCTCGGGAGTCATGGCCCCCGTTAGCTGGGTGTTAAATATTTAATACTCGCCAAACTACAGAGAGAGAGAGAGAGAGAGAGAGAGAGAGAGAGAGACAGTGGGCAAGAAAGAGAAAGAAGAAATATGTGCGGCAAACTTGATGCAAACACATAGTGGCAGCGAGAGTCTGCGGTGTGCTTTGAACACGTAACCCGCACATGACGCAGTTTGAGGATGTTATTGCGCACTAAATCAGGTTTTATAGGGAAAATCAAGCATTATATGTTTAAATGAGCAATATTTTCTGCCTTCTTTCTGCCTGGTTTCTTTTATGCTTTTTAATGAAACACCCCAGAGAGAACAGGTTATTGGGCTATTGACATTTTTGAAGTACATAACACACACACACAGACACACACGCACACACACACACTCGCACACACACACACACACACACACACACACACACACACACACACACACACATGTCAGTTGTGTTTCCATCCCTTCAGAGGACATGGCACTGATCACGTCCCACATTCTCGGAGTCGTACCAAGTCTTCACCCAAAATATATTGATTCACATTATGGGGACTCGCGTTGTGTCCCCATAAGGAAGGCAAGTCCTCACAATGTGGCTGTGTTAACAGACTTTTGTCCCCACAGCATGAGTGACACACGTACATCAGCTCCTCAACATTAACATTAATACATTCACTGTGTTCTCTTTTTTTTTTTCAAACACTGAACTCAGTGACGCCTGGTGGTTGGCGCAAATCTATATTCATTAATAAAGCTTCTATGTGATGTTTTTTAATAAATGCAGTTAATTTGCATAATACACACAAAAATTAACATGTATTAACAGAGTCGAATGCGAGCATGCTGAGCTTTTTAGGAATTCAAACCGCATATGCCACACATAAGTCTTTCAAAAACTTTCACACCAGCTGCTTTGTAAAGTCAGATTTGCCGCTCAAGCCTCTTTGCCTCTTACTCTGTTTGTCTGTCTTCTTGTTTTTCAGTCTGCCATGAGAGGAGCTTTGGCCTGAAGGCAGGCTTTGTTAGCAGGACATCGTGAGTGCATCATGACCCCCCTCTAATATAATCAGTTTCAGTGAATTACAACAGCGTCTAATAGTATTAGGACCTGGTGACACTCATTGAGTCCACTTAAGTCCCTGCATGTCTCAGATTTTGGAGAGCTGGAGCAGGGAGCTGAGAGACTGACAGCTGTCTAAACAGCATCGCTTCCTGGTGAGACAGCAGAATTACAATGAGGACTCTTCACGCTGAAGAATCTCACTCCAAATCTGTCAAATTCTTCAAAGAGGATCTCTCTTATCTTGACTTGAGGCACCATCTTGATCTTTAGCTACAATAATCTGTCTGAAGGGGATTTTAAAGGAGTTTAAGGAGTTGAGCTCCATTTCATCAGATTCCAAATTTAACATGTTTGTCCAAAATGCAAATCCAAATCAAAAACTTCTGAGAAAGAGGAGTGCTCTTGCTTTCCCTCCACACTTGGACTTCGCCAAAAGATTATTTTCATTCTAAATTAATCTGATGATTATTCCTGCTATTAATCATTTGGTCTGTGAAAACTGTGGAGAATTTTGCTACGGTGCATTCAGTGACAATGCTAACATGCTAATGTTTAATAGTTATAATGTTTAATGTGTTAAGTGTCTTAGTTTTAGGTGTAAGCGTGCTAACATTTGCTAATTAGCACTAAACCCAGTGTACAAGTGAGGCTTATTGTCGCTTTGGATAAAAGCGTCTGCCAAATGACAAATTGTAATTGTAATTTCATTGGTTTATTGCAAGTATTTGGTCATAAATTTAAAAAAAAGGATTTCTAGAAGCATTTCTGGAAAAAACTTGGGCGTGGTTGCTTTGAATTACCGCTAGCTACTAGATTTCAGTGACCACTCTTCATTTGGCACAAGCCACAAGTCTTTATCATTGCAGCTAATATTAAGATAAGTTCTCTTTATTGTGTTATGACCGGCTGCAGCTGTGAATAGCCAGTGTTTTTAGTTATGGGATGGCTATTGCAGTGGTCATTGCTGTCGCTGTGTTTATGGCTGTAGCCACAGCTGTGACACATTAGGTTTTAATGGTGTAACACTACACAACTACATTTAGGGTGGTGAGTGAATTGGCACAGTTGGGCAGGCTGACTGTTGTGGTGAAGCTATTCCATGTGATCTGTTGGTAACACATCTGTCATATGTGATGGGAGTGCTGGGTTCAGATCCTGAGTGGCTTTACAGTTCTTTCTTGGCTAATTATAGAAACAAATAGTAGTCACAATACAGCTACTGTAGTCATATAGCATCATAGAAACAACCACAGCTACAGCTGTAGTCCATAATCATATCCACAGCTACAGGGTCAACCATAATTCAACCCACAGTGAGGCAGAGCAGCTGCAGCTGTGCTCACAGCCAGTGGCTGTATACTGTCGGAGCTCAGAGCTGTAAAGTGTCTGTAGTTTACTCTGCAGAATGTTTCCCTAAACTGGCAGCTCTCCCAAGGACTGGACCAAGTTCAGAAAAAAAATCCTCAGCTGTACCCCACACATAAGATCTGAAATGTAAACTCAGCACTGTTAGCACTGTATTGTTACAACTGAGATTTATTTGAACCAAGAAATAAAGGGAGCCCAGAAAAAGACTCCTGTTATTATTTTTTCATACCTGAAATGCAGTTAATTCTCTTAAATATTTGCTCCTCGCATGGTAAACACAGGGTGCAAGGCCCTTGAAGCTGCTTCATATCTAACGCGGTGCCTAATGAGAACTAGCTTCACACAACATTACAAGAGTTCTTATTCATCTTCAGCTCACTTCTTCTTCTTAGGAGCAAAAAGAATACTGTGAATGATGATGATGCTGAGCTCAAGGCTGTCATGATTTATACATGTGCACACATAGATGTATTATTATTCTACTTATGCAGCTGAGTCATGTAGCAGGCAACGCAGTGCTCATAAATAATAGGTAGCCTGTCTCAGTCTCTTGGATCAGACATATTTATCCTAAATAACTTTCTGGTGTTTTTTTTAATTGTCACAGAGGCCTTGTTAGCCACTTTCTTGGACACGATCCTTTATTTTTCCTGCAGGAATGAACATCTGATCATCTTTTTTACTTTGTAGTCAGTTCAAACTGCATCTAATCACACTCCGATTGACGAGTTAAGGCAAGAATGTAGATCTAGGTGGAATATTTGATGAAGCCTTTATTATGTAAAGTGGTCAGTTTTCTTTCAGTGTGTTGGTGGAAGAGCTCCTCTGGGAGCTGCCCTATGTATTAATTATTAACTCTGTTATATTGACTTTACAACTGAAAGTGAAGAAATGCATTAAATGACTGTAGCAGACAATCGCTGACAATCCATATGTTGACAGCAAGTGACATGCATGTGGAGAAAAATCACAGTATTAATAAGAATATTTGTATCGTATATGTCACAGTACTCTGTTACAAGTCCTGCATTCAAAATTGTACTTAAGTGCTAATTTTAGCATCAAAATATATTGAAAGTAGCAAAAGTAGAATGATTGATTATCAATAATTCCTATTATTGATGCATTGATGTGTTCTTCACTTAAATGTTGCAGCTGGTAAAGGTGGAGCTAACTGACTTATTTTAATCTATAACAATACATTATGTTTATATTTGCTGATTTTATTTTGTATCGTTAAGTTAAGCGGTAACTTAAGGTGTCGAGTACTTGTAGTGGAGTAGAATGTACAATATTTTCTTGTGAAATGTAGAGTAGACATATAAAATAGATGAAAATGGAAATACTCGAAATTGTACTTAAGTACAGCTCATGAGTAAAAATACTTACCTGTATGTTTTAACAGCATACGTCGTCTTTGGACATAGCGGGACCTTTCCGAGCCTGAACTTGCTTTACACCTTCTTGCACGTGCCGATCATCCTCCGAACTTCCTCGCCAGTGTCCTCTTTGCATGACGCCCTACTGTATCTGCAGAGCTGACCCTGTAAGTAGGTGATCACTGGATTAACCATGATAAGTGGAAAAACATGGTCAAACTGTTCTAAATTATATTTTAAAGCCAATTTATGGCTGTGGTTATCAGATCTGAGAAGACCTTTAAAGCTGGATTTTTATTAGAGCGGTAATTACCCAGGATATTGAAACCATTGCGCATTACAGTATGCTTGTCTCAAAGCAGAAATAAAAACGAAGCACCCGCTCATTTGCCATTATTCAGCCTCTTTAGTTGAAGTTCTTCTCCTGCCTCTTGGTTCTTGTAAACTTCCTGTGTTGAAGCGGTTAAGGGAAACAGGGTTAATCAGACGACATTAGTCTTCAACATGGGAATGTGCGATGAGACATTATTCTCCAGTGTTCAATGTTCCATCCTAAAAGTCCTAAAAACCGTCATTAGCTGGCAGGAAATTGAGACGTCAGTGAGACCCCACAGAGAGGAGAAAACCAGACCAGCTGCTGGAGACATGCTTGTGCTATTATGGGACAGAAGCAGATGAATTGAACTGTATACGGTTCAGTTGTTAAAGGAATGGTTCAGCGTTTTGGGAAATATCTTAATGTGCTTTCTTGCAGAGTCACATGAGAAGATACTGCTCTCATGTTTAAATGCAAATACGGAGCTGCAGCAGTTAGTTTATCTTATCTTATCTTAGCTTATCTTAGCTTAGATTAGCTAAGAGAGTGGAAACAGGAGCCTGGCTCTGTCCCAAGCTACACCTTGTCGTTCTTACTCTTTGATTTTTGTGTGCGTTCAACAAATGATATAGAACGTGTTAATTAGTCAGCTTCTGACAGAGCAAAGCTAGCTTTCTCTCCCCGTTTCCAGTCTTTGTACTAAGCTAAGCTAACAAGTTCCTGGCTGTAGCTTTGTACCAAACAGCAAGAAACTGAATATGTTTATTTCCCAAAAACTCAAACTATTCCTTGAAAGTTTGGTTTTTGCAAGCCGATACATCAACAAATTGATTTCCTCCACTGATTCTATGGCTAATGTGAGCCAGTGCATGTTATCTTTAAAGAGTCCTCAAGGTTCAACATTCATAATTCATCCAATGCAGTCACCACAGGAGGGATAACATGCTGCTGGGCTGGACAGGAGATTCAAAAATAGAGGTCATGTAAAAGCTCAGTTATTTGATGTTTTCCTACAGTGGAAAAGCCCAGAAGAGACTCACAGTTACATGACTAACAAAGGCTATTGTCTTCTCCTTTTTGTTTTTGATCAAACCTTTGTACTGATTGGATTTTTATGGCTAATTAATAAAACACAGTTGTAGCGCCAGCCATTTTATAATGAAGTCCAAGTGTAGTTTGTGTAAATAATTTATTGTCAAATCACGTTGGTCAATTTAATGATTAAGTTCAGGCGAGGCCTTTGGCAGATTCCTCTCTATAGCGGAACAATGCAGCACATTTGCCCATGAACAAACACAGACCAGATGTGGAAGAACCATGTAGACTTTTTTGTCTTAAATCAGGTATAACTTGGTTATAACACCCAAGTCCGCCTCTTTGCTATCAAACTGTCCAACACTACTATTACTACTATTATATTACTTTCAGAGGAGCTGTTCACAGTGAGTACTTTTACTTCTAATACTTTCAGTACATCTTGCTGATTGCTGGTAATACCTCTGTGCTTTTACTTAAATTGGCTAACATTTTGAATTCAGGGCATTTATTTGTAGTATTTTCAGAGTATGGTATTTCTACTTTTACTTCAGTATCAGCTCTGAGTACTCCTTCAACCACTGGAAAATCTGGACAATGGGGGAATTGAAAGAAAATGGAACACTTCACTTTAACGAGACACAGAAATTCACCTCTGCAATGTTTATATTGCATAATGGATGTAAAGATAAATGCAAATGTATCGCAGGCCACAAGGCGCATGTTTCATCAGGAGTTTGGTTCATAAGCAGCTGCTTGTGATGTTGAGGTGCGGCCTTTGAAGTATCAGATTGCCATTATTTCATAACACAAGAGGGAATTTGATGCCTCCCTGGAGGCTGCAGGAGTTTAACCAAAAAACATCCTGCTTGCTTTGAGATGGACTCCACGTGTTTCAGAGATCAACTGAACTCCCTCCGTACATTCAGGACACACGACATCAAAACCAGACAAATTACTGCATGTGTACCCTCTGAAGATGCATCAAATAGACTGATCTCACGCCAAAAACATTTCCCAGGTTGCATAGTATTTCTTAGTATTATTTTTATTATCTTAAAAGCAGCATGCCTTTCAATGGGTGAAAACAGGCCAGAAAATGACCCAGATGTGGTTGCACCTCTTTTCATCTTATTTGAAGAAGTGCTCACATTAATCTTTATGATGATGTTGGCCATGTTAGTTATTGTTATTGGAGAGTGATCCCTCCAACACAGCAGCAACATGCTTTGGTTCTGCAACCCTGGAATGTTTTAACCTCACTGTTGGATCTGCAATATTATTATTTTTTGCAATTATGTGCAACTGAATTCATAAATCAAGATAATTTAACATTCCAGACGTCGGCTGGAATTTCTGTGCGTATAAATCAAAATTGCAAGAAACAGATTTTTCTATAAAACACATCTACTTTATTAACTTTCATATTTGTATGATGCATAAGAAGAACTACATTCACCTACTCAAGTAATCTAAACAGTCAAATTCAAGTGGAATAGCCAGTCCCTTTCACTTCATCAGTACGTGATTAGTTGTTAATGTTGTGCAGGTGGGCTCGATCCATTCACACCACTTGTTACCGAAGTGAGCACAAGCACATGCAGAGAAAAAACTGTTCCCTTATGGGCATTTTCCAAATCTGTTTTCACACTGGCAGCAGTTTAAATGGAAATTAAACAGGATCTCTGGAGGACCTCCGAGTGTTATTGATCAGTCACACAGAGAGAGAACACATTCTGCTTACCTGGATAATCTAGAAAAACCCATTCTGAATGCATGTTTGTCTTTAACATCTCTTTAATTTGTTAAAACCTACTGAAAACAACATGTTTGCTACACTGTTTTAATCAAACAGTGCGTGTTTGTATGTGCGATGTGGCCTCTGCTATACTATACTATAAACTCTTTCTGGGCTATAGTTGGAGTCACAGTGATTAAAGAATAAAAACATAAAGGTTACACATGTTTGAAATCATTTTTTATTCACAAAAAAGACAATTACAGGCACTTGTAAAGTTGGTTGTTTGTCTTTACTTTGAGATACCAAAAGTCGTTCTGGTCTGTTTTCCAAGTTCATCACAACACCTCTGGCAAAGTGCTGAGTGAAAACACTGAATTCCTCCTCTTGAGGGACCAGTGATTCACTGCATCTGCTCTCAATTTTTCGGGTCTGTATTTAACCTTTGGGTTGATTTGACTGGTTGTGTTTCAGTTCAGGCAACCTTAGAAAAGCAGAAATCCGATCATTTCCACTGAGTTTGTCAAATACAGTCATAGACTGAAAACTCCACCTTTACTATGCTTAAAGCAGCCTTAAATAAGTGCTGAAATGATTTGTGGGTGTTTCTTCATTGAGGGCTGGTCAGATCTACCTCAGGCTGAGTTACCTTGAAGAAGAGAGGCCACAAAAAATATTCTTGACCACGATGGTTCTTGGTCCAAAGCCAATCTTGATGAGACATGCTTGGTAGTTGAAATGAACGTCTCACTTTGTCTCACTCGTGCTCTAGTCTCTACTTTGATTTGCTCGCAGTCCCACACAGTCCCTCCTCTGTATCTTGAGCCTTTGGCTCACTACTTTCTTTATTTTTCCACTCCCTGCTGCCTTCAGTCTCCTTTGTCAACGCTGCTGTCCTGCAGTCTCAGGACACCCTCCAAACGTTTCGCTCTAATGGGAGGCAACTGATCATACATATCGAAGCCAAACTCTGAATGCTGTTGTGGCAGACGGAAGAGCAGCAAGTGGTTCCTCAACACCTGGAAATGAGACAGAGACAGTGAGAAGGAGGTGAGCTACCTCAGCAACCAGGCATGTCGAGACAATGACACCTGGCAGCTGCAGAAGTGCCTGCTGCCATAGAGGTAATGTGGAAATACTGTGGAGTTTCAACTAACTTGAAAAAATAAAGAGTTAAATTAGTGAGATAGCTAGCTTAAAGGTAATGCACAAAAGTGATGGATACGTACTTTAAATAGACATCTTAAAGTAATGGATAAAAGGTTTTAATATGCAGCTAAAGGTAACACAAACAGATAGCTTTAGGTAACATTCAAATGGTTGATATAGCTCAAAGTAATAGATAAATGTTTATTATATTTAGGTGAATATAGATGCTGAAAATGAATAAATAGTTTGAATAAATAAAAGTAATGAATAAAAGGTTCAACATCCACATTCTGCTTCTTTGAGTGTTCGTATTACACAGGCAAATTTAGAGTTCAACTTTATGAAAGAATCACTGTAATAAGATCCACTTTTGCATCATGAATGGTATTAAACAGCATCCAGGATAAAACAAATTCTAATGAACATATTAGGAACATGACAAGATGTGAATAATGGGATACTTTGATCTGCCAGGGTTTGGAGCCACTGGTGTAAACAAAGCCTTCAAGTAAAGAGTGAAGATAATACAGATTAAAGAAAATTATACCAGGGGAGGAAGATGATGATGGACGTTACAGAAAAGATGGAACTAAGGCAACAACGAGGTGTTAGAAGACATTAATGGACAGGCTGAAAGACCAAACATGACACACACACTGAAAATCTCTTGGAACTAACAGCAAAAAAGGAATAAAGATGAGAGGATGACCACAAACACAGCAAACCCTATGGCATTAAAACAGCAAAATGTAGGATATCAGTGATTTGGATGGTGGGCAACACGACGAGAAACAGACCGGTTTCTCAGAGGGATGAAAACATTGTCAGAAGGTTTCAAGAGCCGCGAAGGAGAAGAGTTGGTATAATCAATAAACACCGCACAGCATACAGAGATCAGAGAGAGAGAGAAGGTGGTACCTCGTCCGTCAGGTAGTGGATTTTCCTCAGCATACTGAGACGAGCAGCTTCAACCTCCTGGAAAAAGACGAGAGGATTAAAGATCAAAGTACAGACTTACCTCTCAGTGTTTACTATCAAAAAGTCCCCACCAACATGTAAGAATGTTTTCAGCTCCACTGCTCTCAAATAATGTCTTTGTGAGTGAAGTAAACAAACTGAAGTCGCTCGGTGTGTTAGGATGTCAACCCCAAAACCTCACAGCTCAATAAAAGTCACATATTATGACTTAAATTAGTGAATAGGAGGAAGCCAAGCTGCGTTTGAGGCTGCTCCATTCAAAGTTAATCAATAACATGAGGACCAGCTTTGTAGGCACATAAACTCTTAAAGATTTTGCAACCAATGAGCTCTTATTTGCTGCAGAAAATAGGTGTATGTGCCCCTGTAAAACCACTGAGTACTTCTCACAGCCTCCTACTTAGTGCAGCTGCAGCACCTTCTGGATTTCCTCAACCATGACATATGTGACCGTTTGCCTTAGACTTCACTGCGGCTGATTAAAAGCCACAAAGCAAAATCTTAACATGAATGCAACCCACAACAGGACAGGCTTGGATTTGTTTCTGAAGCCTTTGGAGAGCTGCTCTTGTAAATCAGGAAAAGACTCCCAGTGGAGACAGAAATCACATGTTTCCCATCACTTTCTTTTACAGTCCTTCATGCAGAGTCCGTGTGTGTGTGTGTGTGTGTGTGTGTGTGTGTGTGTGTGTGTGTGTGTGTGTGTGTGTGTGTGTGTGCATGCATGCGTGCATGCGTTGTACCTGTGCAGCAGCATCCTGTGAGAAGATGAAGGAGTTAACGTGAGACAAGGCCACCACATACAAGACAGGACACCAGCGAGGCTTCAGGGTCCCTGTTACCAAAGAGCGGAAATAGAGACGGAGGAGAGCGAGGGAGTCTTCAGGGGGAGACGTGAAGCGCTCGATTGGAACGGAGAGCTTCGTACCAGACACAGAGATCATAAATAAAATTAGTCATGTATTTCATGATGGTTGAATGTTTGTGTTCTAAAAGAAGCACACAATAAAAACCAGTGACATCCTCATCATTACCTGTTCCACAGTGACTCCCAGTGACCTCAGCATCCCCACGTGTTCTCCAAACACAGCCAGCCTCATGCTGGCGCTGTACCTCCTCTGCAGGGGTAACAGGACCCAGCAGCCAAACAGCCGGTCTCCAAAGGACACAGCTTCATACTGGGTCAAAAGAGCAGAGTACAAGTCCTGGAAGGAGGCGAGGCCTGGAGGAGGGACGTTCAGATCCAAGGAGTCCAGCCGGGATTGCCTGTGATTGGGATTTAACCATAGCTTAGCCACTTTTCTCTGTGCTCGGTTTAGATTTTGCACTATAAGAACAAGGATATCAAACATTTTCAGACCTAGTCAGCAGTCTGAACAGACCCCAGGTCAGTCTCTGAACAGGTCTCTCCAGGAACAAGTCACTGGAACACAGGAACACACAGGAGAGGCGGGCGAGTTTGGCAACGGGAGGGATGACCTGCAACAGGACGAAATGCTCTGGGGGTTAGTTACAATAACAAGTTTGCATATTTAATCATTAGATATATAATCATGAACAGAGGCACATTAAAACAGAAATGTATTTCCACACACACATTATAACTGTTTTATTTGTAAGACCAACAGTCCGTTTCCCAAAAATATTCAGTGTGCTTTAATATATGATGAAGAAAAGTAGTAAATCCTCACATGCTTGTGCTAAACAAATAAATTGGCCTTCCTTGTGTCTGTACCTTTAGTGCTTCCTCCCTCCAGACCTCCAGCAGCAGCAGCCATTGCAGACAGTGGGACACCGCCTGCAGAGCCCCCTGTGGGAGCTCCTCCACCGCTAACCCTCCACCGTCGGACACCCCCGCTCGCTCATACAGGCTCACGAGGGGGAGGAAAGGCCAATCTGAAGGCACGGTGGGCCCAGTGAGCTCTGGGAGGAGATGGGAGCTGATCCAGGGGTTGCGGCCGAGCAGAGCATCTCTGGATGTCAGCACGGATGGCTCCAGGTGGGCCAGGTGAGTGAGGAAGCAGCCTCGTATGGACGCCAGCTGGACGCAGGCTTCTCTCAGCAGCGCTCCGACCGTCTGGAGAGAGGGGGAGGTGGGGTGTTGCGTTTTCTCTTGGAGTCTCAGCTCTCCCAGTTCCACAGCCTCAGGTCCTCCGCTGTGGGCCTCTCTGGAAAGCAAACACATGCGCATAAAATGAGTGAGACCGGAATGAAGAGGAAGCGAAGAATGTGGAGCATCACTTTTGGTGCAAATCGGTTTGAAGAGAATATAAATTCAGAAATTAGATTATGGCCATCAGACCTAGCACTAATCTAAACAATTATCATTAGAAAGAATGCATAACATACACTCAACAAAACAAACAAACCAAAAAAAAAAAAAATTCAGGCTCTTAAGGTTGATTGTTTGGCACTTGGTGGCAGTTAATGACACATTAACCTTCATAAAGTAAATTTAAACTCACGATATGAAGTCCTTGCTGAAGATGATGGTGGACAGCAGTTCATGTGCCAGGTACTCACTGCCTGGTAATAACCATGGTAGCAGAACCAGCGCCACCTGGTGGTACAGAGAGGCATGCTTGGCTACAAGTGGCACAACAGGAACCTGAGAAGAGACAAAAGTAGGAAAAATGGGAAAAAAAACATCAGTTTGCTGCATCTGAATTTACACACAAACTGTCCAAAGATCAGACAGGATGGAAATCACAATGACCTCCACCTGGCTGTGCTGTCTAGTCTACGAGCGGTCCGGTTTTAAAGATGTAATAAACTGAACTGAACTGTATTTCTCATGTCAACAGAATATAGTTTATGGGTGTTTGATTGACGTTGGAGCCTACAAGTCTGTGCCCCAGCTGGAGCAGCATGTAAAGGAGGTGGTGCTCATGACGGAGAAGCCAGGCTCTGGTGTGAGACAGGGTGGGCATAGCCTGGCTGCAACTTCGCAGGTAAGCAATCACAGGTTCTGACAGGAGGAGGCCAGAGAACTAGAGAGGAAGTCAAACATAAAGAAGAAATTGAAATATGGGATTTATGCATGTCACCACAGGATAGCAGAGAGTTACATCTCACTGTGTTCCTCGTTAAGTGAAAGGCCAATGCTAGACTGCCAACAGGCTGCCACCAAGCACAACTTTACTGATTAGCTCCTCACATTTGGCTGAAGGTGCTTAGCAGTGATATCACTGAATAGAGAGCCTGCAGACTCTGTATTCCTTGGCACGTTTTTGTCTGCCCCTGTCCTCAAGTAATATAAAGTACTCTGTAAAAGTATTTGAACTCCTCAGTGAGACCCACCTTGCAGCTTAGACCTTTGTGGATGGCTGTGATTGTTCCCAGGAGGAGCCCCAGGCCTGTGAGGAGAGGGAAGGGGGAGCTGGGGACGACCAATCCCGGACGGTCCCTCCACCCTGGGCAGGCCAAACCAGGGAGGCTGGGAATGGTCTCTGGGTCCACATGACCAGACTGGACATTACACACTACTGAGGAAGACCTGGTGTAAAATAATATAAAGAGAAGAATAGAAAACAGTGACAAATAAATCATTTTCGAGAGCAATATTTCAAAAACAGAAAGACGAAACAGAGGCAACTGTCACCTGTCTCAGACTCACTTTAGGTTCTTCATCAGGCCCTGAACAACATGGTGGGACAGCAAGGGGAGGAGGACCTCCAACGTCAGCAGCTCCAGTTCTTGAAGCGTCTCTACTGGCTTGAAACAGCTCTGAGGACGAGAGTCACACTGTAGTAAGTTCAAAAATATCAGTTTGGAGCACATACAACTTCCGCCTCACATGCAGGTTAGCAGCACAGAGCAGGAAGCAGTACCTGTCTGGAGAGCTGATGGTAGTAAGCTTCTAGGTAGGTCAGGTAAGCTGGTATCACAGCCAGGCTGCTCTCTTTCTGGACTGGACTATCAAGGCTCTTCACAAAGCCCTTCAACTGGCCCAACAGGGATGCCTGCAACCCTGTGACGTGACCCCAAGACACTGGAGGAGGAGGAGGGCACTCTTCTCCCTGAGAGCTGAGAAGACAACGTGGAGATTACAAAGGATGCAGGTGTGTTGTGGAGGTGCTTTATGTAGCAGCACGGTTTCATAAAACCACTTTAATCCTCATCTGTACCTGACCAGGCCGGCCTGTAGCTCCTGATGGCAGCCTGCTGTGTGTGTGACCTGTGTGAGCAGAGACAGCAGAGCCAGGACCCGCTGCAGCTGCAGAGGCAACAGAGGATCTGAGGGGTCCAGGACCCTGTGGACTGACTGTAAGGCCTTCGCTAAGCCTGGATACAGGTCTCTGTGGGAAAACAATGACAGCTAGTAATGAAAGACCAGCACTGTGAGACAAGAGGGGAGGATTAGACGGCTCGTGGAGAAACTAAAATGTGATGCTTGTGTGAGCTAAGGCATTCTTTGTATAGGTGTACACCCTGCAGGACAACCAGAGCAGAAGCAGCTGTTTGCTGACACATTAGAAATAACTTTATAAATAACTGCCTCTGGTGCTCAGGTGTTAACTTACATGTATAACTTGCAGGCCTGCCCGTATCCGGCTGCCACAGCCCACAGCCTGTAGGCCTCAGTGGTGATCCTGATGGCCTCGGCCGGCTCCAGCAGCAGCTCCGTGGGCTCAGCACTCAGCAGATGAGACAGACGCTCCCTCACTCCAAAAGAGTTTAACTGGAGACAGAAACATAAACCACTAATAGTAAAACATGTGGGAGTAATGGAACAGTTTAGATTAAGGTATTTATGGTTCTTATTGTGAGCAGAGGTTGGAAATAAATCCAATCGGGAAAGATCTCTCTAAAAACACACAATTATTCTGATACATGATTTAGGCTATGGAACACTGCTGCTAGCACTGGCCCTGACAGACTGCACAGCAGCACTTACCAGTCTGGCACAGGCATGTCTGCCAGCTGTAGCCAATACTCTCAACAACTTCATGGCGCTGGCCAGCGGGAGTCCATAAACAGACTGAGGAAGGGCCGGCGATGGCGCAGTCCAGGAAGTGGGAAGAAACTCTGACAACACTGTCTCCATCAAACGAGGACAGTCAAGCACCTGGGAGCGAAACACATTTTTACAAGTGAAATACAGACGATAAGAATGCATTCTACATCAAGTATGGCAGAGAAAAACTAGAAAAGAAGTTCTCTAGATATACACTCACCAGCCACTTCATAAGGTACATCTGAACAATGTAATGCAATCCAATACAACAGCTCTGCCATGTCAGGTAGGTAATAACTCTACTCTATGTTTATTACTGAGGTCATAATAGATGGTGGTGTTGTACTGGAGTGCATTATATTGAAAGGTGTGTCTAATATTGTGCCCCTCTCATGTATGAGAAGGCCAAAATATGGTGCAGTTTAATTGAACACTGCTAACTACAAGCTCAATAATTAACATGTAGTTAAATGAATACCTCAATAAAAGCTGAACATTTTTATCTTTGTAATGGCAGAATTTCTGGCAGAGCTGTTGTATTTGATCACGTTAGACTGTACAAGTGTACCCAGTGAAGTGGCCGATGAGGGTGGTTCAGCGATTAAGTGACTGGATTTGTTGCTACCTGGGTGGCAGACGAGGACGAGTGCCGAGCGATACGAGTCAGGATCTCTAAAACATCCTGGACCACTGGAGGGGAAGGTCGGACCACCTCAAGGATGTAACGCAGCCTGGGGAGCAGTTTCATCTTTAACAGACCCTGAAACACAGACAGGAGAGCCGACATTAATCATTCAACCTTCATCAACAGAACGTCTTAATTCCTGTATACTTACATTCTAATTCTGAAAAAGCAACGTGTATTAAATTAATTCTGCTCCTTTACCTTGATAACATCCTGCCTGGACACGTCATGATCGCTCTTCCTCTCTTCCTTCTCCTTAGCGGTTTCCCTCATACTTTCGGGTAGCCCTTCATCCTCCTCATCTTCCTCCATCTGAGCAGACGGCAGCAGGGGGAAGGAGGCCAGGCCGCGAAACCAGGAGAAGGTGCAGTCCAAACACTCCTGAGAGGGCAAACAAAGTGGATATGAACCAGAGGGACTCGACAGTGGACATTACTGTGCTTTGAAGAATCACTTTATAACCATACTTTAGTGAGTCTTTGGAGATCAAATGACCGTTTTTTCTATTACATGTAAATGTAATGCTTCAAGTTGTCTTACTTCATCCTCTGCACACACAAGAAGTGCTTTCAGTGCGTGCACAGCTGCAGACATCACGCCCTCCACGCCGTCGTCCAGCGCGAAGCGGAGCAGGAAGAGCAGGCCGGCGTCGAGCAGAGTGGACGTCACGCTTCCTTTCAGAACAGACAGGTACTCCCCAGCACGTGCCTACGGGGCAAGAGATGAATGAATGCAGACATGTGCCTCTGCAGGTATGTGCCACACGGTTTGTGTTTGTTTGCGTACCTTTGAAAGGATGTTGGCCAGAGTGCTGAGGGCCAGATTCCTCTGCTGGATGATCTGACTGCGAGCCAGCAGGAAGAGTTCCTGCAGGGAGTAACCTGCCCGCTGGAGACAAAGCCTCAATGTCAGTGTCAACAAAATGAGATGATACGATGAAATTTAAAACAGGTACAATCTGAAGATCCCTTGCTGATATCAGAATCCAACTTTGTAGTTTTGCTTGCTTTTTTAGTTATTGACTGCAAAACAAAGTCATGAAGAATGGACCTGAAGGTGTTCTATATATTTTATTAAAGATTTCTACCACATTTAAGACACAAAGGGAGACATTTAATACTACTACTAATAAAAAGAAACTTTTTTGGAAGTTTTGCCTCCTGACCTCAGGCTCCTCTCCATGGTGGTGCAGGCCTAAGTGGGTGGGCAGATCCTCAGTGGGTGGAATCAAGGTCCCCGCAAAGTCAAACCGAGCCTGCATAGCCTATCAGGAAACCACAGACTGTGTTGGCTCACACATCTTTTCAGCTGTCACTGAGGCTCGAAAGCAGAAAACTTACTAAAATGCAGGATTTGAGCTGAAAAGACTCAATGCTTCTTTTTGTTCCACTGGTATTGTCAGAGATATCTCCCTACCTTCTTAGTTCCTTTCCTTCTGGGTGCAGGCAGGTCTCCAATCCATTCCAGCTTCTCTCGCTCCAGGTTGTTCATGTGGACCCATTCCTTCTGAGGCTTCACCGGCAGATTTTTCTCTGAATTCGCACACGCAGAAGAGCAAAAACAACATTAGTAACAACACATGATTGCTTGTATTAACTGGCACAACTGTTGTAGCCAGCACCAAAAAAAGAGACAGCTCCATCTGCCTCCACTGTAAACACAAACTACCAGTACATTTCTGCTTCCTCCTGAGTCCTTTCATGTTTTGGAGATGCAGTGAGAGGAACACAGATTTCCAGCAAAAAAAAAAAAACGAAAAAAAAAAAAAAATCACTTCAACAAGGACGCATTATTACAATATTGCATAATTTTGCGGCTACACGAAACAAAAAAGTGCAGCACGGGGTCATTACAGTGCTGTAAATCACACTTATGATGAACCACATATAATGTTACGTCAGTGCAACAATATGATGATAAACAGCAAAGTTAGGAAATGACCAAGTTGACAGCACCAAACTTTTTAAGTGTTGAAAACCGCATTTAAATTTCAGTTCATGCTGGAGAGACTGAATCTGGTCCAAACCGCTCTGCCACAACAGATCAATACAGATAAAATACTATTATAGTACACCTCATAAAATATTACACAAAACCATCTGGACAGCTTATGCTTCTCTCAGTACTTTCATTTTAAAAAGTCTTCCACCAATATAATATACCCCAGTCACCTGGAGGGACCTCACTACTCTCCGTAGCTATGCTTAAAGATGCTCTGGAAGATGAGGAAACATCTGGATATCTGTCGTGATATGTTGTGTTCTCTAAAACGGGCGGTAGAGGAGGAAAAACATAATACTTTCCAGAAGAGCAAAAGGACAAAAACAGCTCTCTTCAATATACTTTTTGGAAAACAGGCATACACGAAGTGCAAGACCAGTCTTCATATGATCCATTAGCAACATTTTCCTCCGGACCAGGAGAATTTTTGAATGATCTGCAGAAACTTAATTGCAGAGAGTGGCTACTTCTGGCTCGCTCTGGCCTTTCTGCTAATCACACAAAGTGAAGCCGATGATCAGTTTAATGTCTGGATTTTAGCCATGCAGCAGACGCATCCCACATAAGTTATACAATTAGAGGATGGATGCTTGGGAGAGTGACGAGAAGAGGGAGCGCAGGGAGGAAAATGATCAGGTGAGGGAGATAAAGGCAGGAGAGGAGGCGCAGAAAGCTGGCAGACAGCCAGGTGTGATAGTCTTCTTCACATTGGACAAACGGTCTTAGCAATGTGGTTACAATTTAAAAGCAATGTGAAGTAATGCTAAAGCATAATCATCTCCATGATTTAAATGCTGCTGACTGATACATATCTTCAGCAGCAGAGAGCAGGAGAAACTGACAAGGTAGAAGTGATGAAAGGGTTTATTTTGAATCCATCATACCTGTCACAGCAGCTGGTGGTGGCAGTTCCTCTTCTTCCTCCTCCTCATCTCCTTCCATCTCCACTTCTTGGGCTTTCTGAGAGTGCACAGCAGCACCGCAGGAGCCTGACTCTCTGCTCACACTTTCAAGAGTAAAGTTTTCCTTGCTGCTTTTGCCCTGGGGGTGTTTGGATGGGGACGCAGAGGACGGGACACTCTGGGCTTTGCGAGATCTAACAAACTCCACCAGTCTAGGATCTGGGAAGCAGAAATAATCGGGTTATGTGCAGTGGTACCAAATGAAAAAAAAAACTTTTTGATGTACTCTGCTAGTTAGGATACGAACTCATGTGATACAGATCATGTGCTCATCTCAACATGCATTATATACGATTAACTATCATGTAGACGACATCACTGCCTACCAAGCTGAGATACGAGTTTCTGCTGCTCCTGCAGGATCTCAGACGGAGACATTCCCTGAAGCTTAGCCTGGTTCTCCATGTGGATCCTCATGGTCTCTCCTGAGCTATCTGGGCCTGCAAGCCCCTGACCAGAGACCAGTCTGGGACCTGAGAGCTCAGCTGGCTCTGGCAAGCAAGAGATGAGAGAGCAGACAAAGAGAAAGGGAGACAAACATATTGATGTGAACAGGAGGCTCTGTGGTGAAGCAGAGAGGAGATATTTAGAGTAATATCAAGTCTACTTACGATCACCCACAGCATCACACTGGTCTGTATCCATACTGGTCTCAGGTGTCTGAGCAGCTACAGGTGCGCAGTGTAAAGGTGTCTTTCCTTCCTTGACTCTCTGAGCTGCAATCTGACATGCAAAGATACTCTTCCTTCCACCAGCTGAAGACAATGGCACCTGGTTGTGAGGATGAATAAAAATTAAGATTAACGCAAACAAAAATTAATTTTAGCAATCTCCAAATTATTGTGAAGATACAACAAACAAACAGTGAAGTAACATGTGATTCTGTAAATGAAGAGAAGCTATTTTTTGAGCATTTCTCAAAATACAATATATGAAAAATGGGCATTAATGTCTTTTTACCCGACTGCTGGTTTCTGAGCGGTGCAACACTTTGGGGAAAGCCAATCCTGTAAGTGCTGGTAGAGATACTGGAGTAGAGCTGGTGTCTCTCTCCTTAAAACAAAAATTAGATCAGATTAATTGGTAAAATTAAACACAAAACAAAATCAGTGCATTATGCCAAGATAAACATGATACCAGCAAATGTCTCTTACTGAGGAAATCCACTGAACTAAACTTAAGTGACACGCTGGATGCATGTACAGATTTACACTTTACATTCCTGTTCTTGATGAAGTTATGTTTCACAAGAAGCACTTACAACAATCCTGGAGAGAACAGCACTGATGTGAGTGTCATGTCTGTCCAGCCTCTGCCCAGCATCTTCGTCATCGAAGGTGACACGACTGGCTTTAAAACGAGACTTCTTCGGAGGGGCTGGTGTCAGAGACGGGAGCTGGTCTGGAAGATCTAGAGGAAGAACATAAGTGGAACATCAGGTTTGCAATCCAACATTCTTCATAAAAAAGACACGGAAAAAAAAACAGACACATCCTTTACCTTCTATGGTGACAACATCCCTCTGTCTTCCTTCATCCTCTCCGTTAGGCTCCCCTCCTTCGCCTCCAGCCTCACCTCTCCTCTTGTCAGGTCGGCGGACCACACTGGCTGCAGATGGGGCACCGGAGGTCAGAAACTGCTCCTGTTCTCTCAGGAGGTCTGCCTCAGAGTCAGTTGGCTTGGGACGCCGCAACATCCCTCTAAAGGACGGAAAAGATATTAAATACCACTGGTGCCTCTAATTCTCTTTTGCTTATCATTTGTCTCTCTCCATACTTCAACCTGAAGCCAAGCAGCCCTCTCTCCAACACCTGACCATAACCTAACCTGGCGCCCAACACCACTGATGGAGAAACGGACTTTGACACAAGACCACTGGAGAGAAACGTTATGATGACTGAAGGGGCCCAAAGCTGCAGGGTGCACGCAAAAATGACCGTTCCGCCCCTGACGACCGCTAAAGGATGGGGATTTTAACTGAACACTCATCCAAGCTGTCCCCTAGTTCATCGTTACAATAACTACAACTGGCAAACAGGAAACCAACGTAATTTAAGAAACAAAACAGTGAATTCAACATAATGTCTCGTCGGCTTTAGCATAGACGCTGAATTTGGTTAGCGCGGCTAATCTTAAAGCTAAAGTTAACGTTTGTTTAGGAGTGTCACAAAGACAGAAAGTGACAATTTTACATTAATTAACCATGCGACTTAGCCATTAGCTACGGTTAGCTAACATTATAGCGAGATATTCCTTTTTTGTTTTCACGTGTAGTGAAGTTTACGTCCGCCACACACCGGCGGAGATGAATCTAACGTTAGCTTAACGTTCGCCTGAAAACACAAACCTCAGTTAAGTTAAAACTATCCAACACGATATAAAACAGCATCCCAACAACGTGTCTCTCTTTGTTACTTTAAAATAATTAATTGTTGCGTTAGCTAACCTTCAGTCGCTGAATCCGTGGACACACAACACTCGGTAAACCACACGGAAGGTGTTTAATGTGACACCAAACTCCACTTTCAAAATAAAAGCTCCGCCAGCATAGAGGAAGGAACGCGTATTCGACAGCATCCCCCTCCTTCACCAAAACATGATCAGGTAATTTGAAGGCTTTGAATGCATACTCTAAATAGCAGCCGAGTTGGCGAATATTTCAAAGCATTCTGTCTGATTTATGCTGCGGGACGCTCAGGGTTTACCTCATACCTAAGATACATCTCGTGTTATCCTTCCTCCTCCCTTCAGGGCACTGGACATCGCACCGGGATCTGACAAACATGGTGCAGTGATGTTCTTTTTTTTAATAATATGTGATTTTATTATGTCATTCAAACTGCCCACCACTGGCCACTGACAACAAGCTTCACTGACTGCATCATGGTTAACCTCTGCTGCCTTTGCTGCGGTGAAATCCCTCAACCCCGCCCCCCACCGTCCGGCCAGTCGGGACCACCGCGGGATCCCCGCTCCGTGCAGCAGCAGCAGCAGCAGCCTGCTGGCTCCGGCCCAGACGCTGTGGGGCTGAAGGGGGAACAAAAAGGGGGGACAAACAGAAGGAGCAGAGCCAGGGACTAGAGAAAACTGTGATCTTATAATCTCTGTCTGACATGCGAGAAGTGCAGCATGACCTCCTCCGATCTGGACTCTGCGGAGGACACGGCGGCCACTGCTCCCAATGATGCTGAGGGAGAGGTGCAGGAGGAGGACGAGGAGGACTCGCCGGCTGAGAGTGATGTCCTGGAGGAGGAGGTAGGTGTGCACATGCCAGCCATTCGTTGCTTTATTATTAACTTGAAAAAAATCTTAAAAGCATGGAGAAAAATGAGCAGGAAATAGTTCTGATCAGTGAATTACTTTGAGAAAAGTATAAGAAATAACAGCAGTTCTGAATGAAAAACATTCTTGTCATGCAGTACAAATGTACCCACTCTAAGATGCACATGTTTACTAACCTTATTTTATTCAACTCCATAATAACACAGATCTAAAACTCGTGCATTTTGATTTCTGTGCAAGTGACTCACAGGGAAATAAATCCTGTATTGACGTCCTGTCTGTGCCATCACAGAGCTGAACTGCTTCCACCTGCAGCCAAACAGCCTCTCTGCTTGCTGAAATGTCAGAATAGTCCATTTCACATAGTAGAAACCAGTGATGTGGAAAGATGCTCTCACTGACAAACTCGAGCATTGGTTTTTCTGAGTTGCAAAGCCATCAAGCAATTATGTTTGCAAAGCCAGACCAAGATTTTAAGTACCGATCGGTCCTTTAAGCGTACTTGTGTTTGCTCCACCATGCCCTCTGTCTTTACTGTCATGAAGTAATTACTCTGATTCAGTCTGGGGGATTGGCTGTGTGCAGCCAGCCATGGGCAGATGACATGATTTGTCTTACCTCAGTTCCATTGTCCGTGTAGTCCTCTTTTATACTGTGGAGGAGATTAAAGTGCAATTCAGTCACAAACATATTATTTATCTTCAGACAACACATGTAGTTTAGATGCTTGAAAATTATTTCTAGGGATATATACTGTCATGCCATCTGAGTCAGGACTTATATTTTTTTTTATTTGTATAACCTCAGCTATATGAGGTGGGGGGTTTTTGCACATCTTGCATATAATCAGAGTATAATAACATGATAAAAAAAAAAAAATAAAAAAATCATTCCATAGTATAAAATGTCTGCAGTCAGGAGGCCTGGACGCCTGAAAAGTCTGTCCTCTCTGGCACACCAGAACTGCCTCCTTGTTTGCTCCATAAATAACTGAGGTGGAACCAGCAAAGTGACATCCCCACCCCTGTGTCAGTGCAGTAATGGATGGGCTGGTTGTCAACATAAATCCTTTCACTCCATAAAACACCAGAGGTAATCTACAAGAACACAAGATCTCATGGGGAGGACTGTCACCACCACAGCCAGACACAAATATTAGAAAGTACCACGGAGTCATTCAGAAATCTCAGTGCTTGTGACTGACAAGATGGCATCAAATTCATTTTTAACATGTGAAACTCGCAAACTTCCCTCCTTGCAGATGCATCCTGGCTGAGTCTCTCTGAGCATGAAGGCTTACGCTCTCGTTTCCTTTACTGTTAGTGTAACTGATGAATTAGCTTCAGGCCAGCGTCTCTGCTGATTGGGACAATTTGACTTGTGGTCAGTATTGCAAATGTGAGCACTTTCCGTTTCTGTTTGTCTGCCCTGAGCTAACCACCCAGTACTCAGCAGATAAGAGTGTGTGTGCGTGTGTGCGCGCATTTAAGCAGTGCTGGCATAAATATTCAGATTGTTTTCTTAGCTAAAAAGTAGCCATATCACAGTTTAGAAACTGAAAGTCCTGCATTTAAAATGTTGCAGTAATAAAGTATTAACACCAAAATACCGAAGTATCATGTGTAAATTATGCAGCAGACAGGCCCCCTGTTATAGAAATTAATTACTCTTACTGATGCGTTAACATGTGAGTAGCATTTTAATGTTGCACGTGGCCCAGGTGAAGATTACTTCAACTATTTTACACACTGTTGGATGGTTTAATGTGTAACAGTGTGTCATATTTTATCAGCTGTTGATACATTAATCATTTTTAAAGTAGCTTGTAACACAGCTGTCATATAGTAAATGTAGTGAAGTACAAAGTCCAGTATTCCAATCTGAAATGTGGTGGAGTAGAAGCGTAAACTAGCTTGATTAAGGAAAACACAAGTACTTCAAACACTTGAGTAAATGCTCTCAGCTCTACTCGAACGCTCTGTGAGTGCACAAATGCATGCGTGAGTCTTAGTGTGTCACCCTGGGCTGCAACTAACAATCATTCTGTTATTGATTAATGGCTTCAAAATGTCAGAAAGTCATGAAAATTCCCAAAGCCCAAGGTCATGTCTTCGGATTGCTAGTTTTTTTTTTTTTTTGACCTGCAGTCCAAAACTCAACTGGATTTAATTTAAAAACCACATATAACAGAGAAAAACAGTAAATCTTTACATATGAGAAACTGGAACTGAAAATATTTGGCATTTTTCCTTGAACAAAGACTTAAAGATTTGACGTTTTTACTTTTTAAATGTAATTTTTAGGTCATTTTCTGCTCTTTTGCTGTAGATAGAGCATCATTTCTGCTCCAGGGGCCTCTGAGACCTGACTAATAATTAGGCCTCCTGTTATTATTCACTGACATTAGTTTATCACCTGTGTTGGTGTTTTCATCGGCTAGAAAGTAACAAGAAATTGGAGTACAGAAACCTGTTTGATGTCATTTAGAAACAGTGCCTACATTAATATTTTATTTCCACTTGAAAGCACTGAAAGTTCATTTATTATTTTTGTTAATGTTGTGTGTTTATGTTTAAAACCAACACTGGTAACTATTTTGTTATAAGATTTTCATCTCTCCAGCATTAATACAGGTGTCAGCCTGAAAACTCCAGCGTCACTCAGGCTCTATTTCTTAAGTCTGAGGGAATTTTACCTTGTGATATTAATGTGTGTATTAATATAAATGAAACTGATTTCAGAGACAGATGCGTGAAAACACCTCGGTTAATATTTAGTCTGTCAGCCGCTCACAGCTTCTGTGTGGTTTAATTGAATCCCACTGAGTTTCCTTTACTTTGATTTACTTTGTGCTTAGCTATG